>NW_019417347.1:0-95877 GCF_000390285.2 Anoplophora glabripennis | reverse complement strand
CAGATCAGAGTCAAAAATTATCCCAAGGCTCTTCGCCTCATCTACTATAGGCAAGATGACGCCATTCAAATTGATATTTAAACTAGATTTCACAATATTAATTTTATTTTTACTACCAAACAACATTAACTTCGATTTATTAGGATTTAGCATCAAGTTATGCTCTGTTGACAATTGCATGATATTATTAAGTACATAATTCATAAATAAATTTTTTTTGACATGACAGAAATATAATTAAACAACTTTATGTATATTTTTGTGTGGATGACCTTTAAACAACTTTGGTTCTTTTATCACAAGCAGCAGTTTTTCAATTAATCATTACCAAACGCATTTTCGATACAAATCTGATTTAATTGTTACCAAAATTTTCATTTATTTTTAATGAAAATGAAATCGTACTTTGTGAAATTCAGGAACTTGAAATTGAATGTTTAAGTACACTATTTGTGGTGAAATCATTTTCAGGTACAAGCAATTCAGTCAAAAATAACAATAACATTCATTTTAGATTTTCCTCGTTCTGTAAATTATGAGCAAGTTTTCTTATAAAATTCATATGCTCCTTAAACAAGAATAATTATTAGTGATTTTAAGACTTCACAGCCCGTGCCAATATTTAAAATATGATAGTTTTTTGGGTTATGCCGTGGCCTATGTGCCTGGTCGTCACCAGTTACAGACTTCCTTTGCACTTCCTTAGCCTTAGCTAGGAATTTTTTATCTATTCTTCTTGTTCTCGGGCTAGACCTAGGGCTTCTGATAGCGGCGTGCCCATTGAGCTTAGTCCAAGAACAGCAAGGGCAGGACAAGGATTGCTCCTACATAACAACCAAGTCAAAAAAAAATATCGTACTTTATATAAAGAATAATTACAGGCAAGTTTATTTAAATTGCTTTATTTTGACATGAAATATTTTATCATCCTGTGCAACAATATGAATTTCTTGAC
Source organism: Anoplophora glabripennis (assembly GCF_000390285.2). Lineage (NCBI taxonomy): Eukaryota > Metazoa > Arthropoda > Insecta > Coleoptera > Cerambycidae > Anoplophora > Anoplophora glabripennis. The sequence continues at coordinate 94,922 of NW_019417347.1, read as the reverse complement.
AAGTTTCTTGAATAGTTAGTTAGTTCATGGGAACAAAAATTGTTAAAAGTAAAACCATTTTTACCAATTAAATCTCAATCAGTTGTGACCAAATATTTGCAGATGTCATTCAAATTGTGATTTTAAAAAATGGATGCTGCTCTGATACTGATTTTCTTACAAAAAAATACCAATTTTACAATATTACCTTTCAGATTCGGTTCCTTTGAGGCCTTTAAAAACCAGATGGTTCAACCCGACGGAAGTTTAAGTATAGGTGGTAGATTATTGTGTGGTTTGGGTGCTGGTGTTATGGAGGCCATTTTTGCCGTCACACCCATGGAAACGATCAAAGTCAAATTTATAAATGATCAACGAAGTGCGAACCCCAGGTTCAAAGGCTTCTTCCATGGTGTCGGGATCATCGTTAGGGAACAAGGCAAATATTACTAATAAATATATCACATTTTCATTAAAACTTAAGTTTATGCCTTCAGGTTTCGGGGGTATATACAAAGGACTGACTGCGACAGTGATGAAACAGGGTTCAAACCAGGCTATTAGATTTTTCGTAATGGAGACTCTCAAGGACCTCTATAAGGGTGGGGATAGGGAGAAGAAGATACCTAAAGTAGTTGTAGGAGCTTTTGGTGCAGTAGCAGGTATTTAAATTTTTTATATGTAATGATCAACGTCTGGTGATCCGGTGATCGATATATCTTCTTTTTCATGAAATCAACTGAAAATAATTAAATTATAAAAGTGGTGTTATATTTTCATCAGCTGTCATTCAAATGGAGGATAAAAAAAATTATTCACACCATCAGCAATGCTTTGGTATTTTTTTTTTACACAAAAGTGTATTTGATCTTCATGGAGAATATTTTGAAAAATAGTAAAGCTATATGATTAATTTCTTTTTTTGTTCTCTATTTCGGAAATATAAAGCGCAACCTTCGTATTTTGTGCAATACATTAAATTTATTCCCACATGGCTCAAAATTTGCATGGCATTAGTGGTGTTAATAAATTATCACATAAATTAGATTTATTCTGCAAAAAGCTTTGGAAATATACATTTTAAAGAAAAAATTTCAAGTAAATGTTTCCCAAATTTCATCCACTTTTTGTGTATCGACGTCAAAATTTCAGGAGTGATTTTCAGTTGTTAATATCTTGTAAACGGTTGAAAATATAAAAAAATACTACATAGAAAATATACTTACAAATAAAGTTCTTTCTAGTGGCATAAAAGCAAATGTTTCTGAGTAAAAAAAAATTTAAGTTTATGTGAATACAACAATTTTTTTTTATCTTACATTTTAGTGACAGCTACTGAATATAACAGGATTTTAGTATGTAACACTGCTCACACTCACGCCACTGTTCGAGTTAAAAATTATGTTTGTATTGAAAAGCATGCGCCTTTATCAGGATTCATAGCGCCCTGATGGAAAACTGGGTATACCAGGAAAAGTTGGGGAATTAATTATTCTTCATAAAAAACGGAATAGCCAGGGAATTTTAAAAGTATTCATGAAAGTCAGGGATTTGACGTTTGCTACTGGAAATTTTGTGAAAGCAGGCCCTGGGTTCTTGAAAGAGAAAACCTGGTAAACTCAGGGAATTCTATATTTCTTTTGAACTATCAACCCTGCTTTATTAACTATCATTACGTACTAAATATCACTGAAATATCTCGACCGGTTTCGGAAATATGAATTAATTTCTTTTTCCTAAAATTGTAACACCCTGTATTTTCGCGGAACATTTTTAGACCATAGTATATAAAGCAAACTATCATTAATTTTCCATGTAGAATCACACCCTTAAATAAATATAAATAAATAAAAAATATAAATAGATATCCTATATAAAAAACGTAAAACTTTTAGAAAAAAATAACATTTTGAAAATTCAGTATTAGCTGTATATTATACAGGATTCTTCATGGTAAGTGGCCTATTAAACATTGCAGAGAAACCAAAGAAAATATGACTGAAATTTTGTTTAAGGAGGTTATCAGATATGTTCTCTTCAATAAAATAATGCCATCAACTTCCGGTTATACCGGAAGTAGTTGCCAACTTCGTTATTTTAAATGGAACACCCTACATATTATTGCATTATCGACAAGATAAATTAAAAATGACTCAAAAATGTTAAGTACCTAAATCTAACCATTTTCGAGATAATCGACATTTTATAAAACTTTTTAAATTCAAATGGAAATCCTGTATTTTTTTCCACCATATTATAGAAAATTAAATTCTCTTTTCACCGATATAGCCATTGTAGGGGTTACAGTTTAGATTTCCTCAGGTATTTGAGGTTTTTTTCCATTCTCAAAAACATTACATTAAAAATATCATCAAATGTGCCTTGAAATACAAATATTGGTAGTGTCATTCAGTAGTTTTTGCAATAAAGATGTCTGCTTTAATTTAACTGTGTATTGGAATTAATAACACCACTGACATTCGCTATTGTAACTGGGTCACTGTATAGGGTGTTTCAGATTTCACAGAAAAAAATTATTCTTTCTGAAAACTGAAAGGACCCCTCACAAATCAAACGGAAATTGGCTTTCAGTGAAATCGGCCGAATTTTGGATATGTTGTTCCTTTTGGTGTCCAGATCAAAAGTCTCCACGGGCACGAAGCTCGAAAATCTTCCCTGCGAGCTGTACCCAGCTTGGAAGGTTAGAGACCGGTAATACCCGATTTTCGCTGATTTTACCTCTACCCTTGCATTTTCGGGATATACAGGATGTCCCTGAAAAGGATGGACAACGCTTGACCACAGGTTCCTTGAATGAACATAAGACTATTTAGCCTAACTTACCTATATACAAAAGTGCACGCCTACCGATATATAGCCTTCTAAATATAGATAACCTAGTTTTTTTCCAGTAATTTGAAAACTATTTTTCTTAGAAACTTCTAATTTGATACACTTGTTTTTTTTTATGTAAGGGCAAGGTAAATATAGAATTTGGTGAGAATACATATACAGGATGTTATCTTTCTAGTGCCTGTGCGCCACTGGCTATCCCGTAACTTTTTTGTGTGCACCAATGACGACAGAATTTATATTTTTAAAATTAAGCATTAATTTAGAAGATTTTTTGCTCTTACAAAATTTTGATATATCGTTTATGGATTTCGAGTAAAACTGGCATTTTTTATACATTAAATATAGGCAAAAATTCCGATTTGTAAAAAATAATTTATAATTGCAGCCTCAAAACGGGGAATAATAATGAGAAAACGTCACATTAAAAAAAAATAACTACACATTTGTAGTATTAGTATTATCAATCAATAAAATAAAAATCAACACTAATATTTTAAATAAACAGTATCAACTAATAATGTAAGAAAGTGAACATTAACATTTTAAATAAACCTAAATTGGTATTTGTAATCACATTAAAATAATATTACAGTAAATGCTCAAAGTTACTTCCTTGTTCTTAAACACAAGCATTAGTTCTTCGAAAATGAAAATGAATTTTATCCAATAATTGTGCATTCCTCTCATAACACTAATTTCATGTTGTATTCTTTCCCATTATTCGTTTTCTGTATTTACTGAAAAGTTATAAACTGTGGTCCGCAACACTCCCCAAAGGAAATAATTACATGGGTTTAGGTCCGAGGATCGAGGTGGCCATTTTAAAGGGGGGCATTATTTCCTATACCTATCCACCTGTTAGTATAGTAACCTGTAATAACTGTTGCCATGCTCTGCCATTAAATGCCTTTTATTTACTTGAGGAATTTCTTCGACTCTTTCCAAAATTTGTTCCTCCAGCTGAATAGTTCCGGCCGTACATTATCCACGATTTAATGTTACAGTTAAAACTTGTGATTTGGAATTCTTCGATTAGGAAAACTCAGAATATGTTCGAACAGTAGCACAACAATTTCCTTCACAATAACCCAAAACTAATAACATATCAGTTTGTTCAGCAAAAGTATAAATTGCAATAAAAAACAAAGTAAACTAAAATTAAATCACAGCTAGCTTGACACTGAAACTTTTACGTATTGTTATGAATTTGTTTCTTTGTTATATCGCACCTCGTACTAGACTATTCTATTTATCTTAATCTAATTTTATATTATTTAATGTGTAAAAAATGCCAATTTTACTCGAAATCCATAAAAATTATCAAAATTTTGTAAGAAGCAAAAAATCTTCTAAAATAGTGCTTATTTTTGATGATTATTAAAAACAAACAAAATTAAAATCGAAATGCATGTGGATAGACATAAAACAATTTCAGCCGTTACTGACGTTTGAATACAAAATCCTCAAATGTCAGAAACGGCTGAAATTGTTATATGTCTGTACACATGCATTTAGATTTAATTTTGTTTGTTTTTTAATAATCATCATTGAGGTTTTATATGTTTTTATTGTGTGTCTTGAAAAAGGAAATAAACATTTCCGAAAGCTCGACGATATAACGAAGAGTGTTTATTTTTATTTTTGGCCATTTCACATTTTTCCGACTGCAACCCTAAAATGCTTTTTCAACGTTTGTATCAACTAGTCAGTCGTGACTACCCTTTTGCTTATATATCCGAAAATGCAAGGGTAGAGGTAAAATCAGCGAAAATTGGGGATTACTGGTCTCTAACCTTCCAAGTTGGGCACTGCTCGTAGGAGAGATTTTCGAGCTTCGTGCCCATGGAGACTTTTGATCTGGACACCGAAAGGAACAACATATCCAAAATTCGGCCGATTTCACCGAAAGCCAATTTCCGTTTGATTTGTGAGGGGTCCTTTCTCAATTTATGAAACCCTTGTTCGAAGCAATGTATAAGTTTTATTTTGCATCCAATAACTTATTTTAGGAGCCGCTTCTGTATTTGGAAATACTCCAATAGATGTAGTCAAGACGAGGATGCAAGGCCTCGAAGCCGCAAAGTACAAAAACACGTTGGACTGCTTCTTTAAAATTTGGAAGAATGAGGGTCCCTTAGCATTTTACAAGGGTACTGTTCCTAGATTGGGTAGAGTTTGCCTAGACGTTGCCATAACTTTCATGATCTATGACAGTTTTATGGAAATGTTCAACAAAATATGGCCTTAATCTCGTTTAGGGCACAAGCAAATGCTTTTCGAAACTTATTTCTTAAGTTACACACATATTTTAAACAAAAGATTGAGAAAATTGCCATATCTTTGTACTGACAGTTTTAGCAGAAGTTTTGGGTTTGAATCTCCCATTTCATGTTTGACTTATATTTTTGTATAATTGTGAAATGCATGACATTCCTATTTAGCATTTTTTTCTGCATTTATATTGATCGTACTAGTCTTAATTATTATGTACTGCCAAATTTTGTACAAGTCGTATATTCCTATGTAGTTTATTTTTTCTTGACTTGATTTTTTTCAGAGCCATTCGATTTACCTTTATGGAAGTAAAATGTAACTTTGGTTCTAAAAAACATAGTTGTTGGTAATTTATGTACTTTTTTTAAACAGTCAGCGTTTTGTTATATTTTTGTTATATTTATGTAATTTTTTAAGTGTTTTGTTGTAGGTTTGACCTCTAAAAATATGTGCAATTTTATTTAGTGTTGAATGAATTTTAGAAAAAATAAATAAATAATATAATTGTGATTGTAATTTATTCCTGAGTTTGATATTATTGTTTAGCAACCCTTTGTTCCATCCGCAGAAGACTGTACCATAAATGAGATTTTTTTTTTTGTTAATTTTGCATCAATTTTACTTCCAGTGAGGGAGCAAGCAACTAACCTTGTAGGTACCAGTGGCTGCTCGTGACATTGAGAATAGGTGAAGCATATTCATTGACTGACAAAAAGAAAAAAAAAGTACCGCATTTTCAAATTTTCAAGGTCAAACGGTTTTAAATGAATCTGGAAATTTTTAGTTGCATTTGCAATATTACTGAAAAACTGACGTTCGTGAGAAGGATTTTCATTTAGATTTTATAAAAAATAGAAATATTAGTTCGGCTTGTGGACTTCTGCTAACATGTTTAACACACACCGTATATGTATGTTCCAAAGAAGCTTTGTGGTTACGACAGCCTCGCGTTACATTCCCAAAATTGTTAAATACCTCCTTATTCCACATGCCTGACTTTACACCCACAATTAAACACGGCATACAGAAAGGTTTTGTTAAAAAAACACTTCCACATAACCACTTATACTCCGAATACCATTCATTCCGAAACTTCCGAATGTACACATTGTCTTTTGACTTCCCCTTTCTTCCATATCGAGAGAATAAGGCACAGGTCTCTAGCAATTTAAAAAATCCTTTTTGTCCTCAATTTTCCATCTGGAAAATGGCATTTTCAATAAAATACATGCTCGGTCATACATAGGAAACATTTCTACAATTATTGTACAAAACAAATATTAACTATGAACCATTATAAACGTGCATTGAGCGACGGGTATCGTATAAACTGTTTAAAGGCAGGAGATGGGCTATGACAATGCTGCTTGAATATCCCTGTCACTCGTTCCCTTACATCGTAGTTTACTCCCGTGTTGGCCGCCTCGTTGCCATGACGACCGCCGTAAACAACGCTTCGAAGAGAAGTAGACCGATTTCGATCTGCGTCACTTGCGTAAACTATATGAGGTTGATGTTCGCGCTCAACGGAGGCAATATTTTTTTAGAAGGCGTTCACTACGCAACTATTCTGTTTATTTCTGCGTATTAAACACACAAATACAATACAATTTCAATAGAGAATTGTACCTAAATTATAAAATTTATATAAAATTAAAAATAATTTTAATTTGCACAATCAATCGGAAATTATAGGTGAAATGGTGCGTCGCTTGCGTCATCCGACGAGCCGCCACTGGTAGGTACTACTGAGATCTATGACAGTGGACTTAACTCGAGTGCCACTGACCTATAATCATATATATTTATCAATATTTTCTGCATTATCCATGTGTATTACTAGAAAATTTTAAAAACATACTAGTAAGTTATGGGGCTTTATTATTTTTTAGTTAAAATTTTACATAAGTACTAGAAAAATGCTTTAATAATGTCCTGAGAAAAAGAAATTTAAATATTCACTAGTTGCAGAATAGTAGGCGCAGTATTAATGTGCCATGTGAAACTAATGTGCCATTCATTTCGCATAGTGTTCCAATATTTTCTATTTCTATCTTTACCTACTTATTATGTACAAAAAGAGAAACAACTGATGTTGATGGTTCAACTTCTTGAAATCTGTGTATGTGAGTCAGCTGAGGTGTCACAAGCATACAAGTGGAAAGGGCGTATTATTATTTCACATTTTAGTTAGATACCTATCTCAATAAGTGTTGTCAAAAATTGGAATGGTTTGCTGATGTCAGTGGCCAATCTGACGATCAGGAGTCGAAAACGCTTGAACTTAAAAGGTCAAGAATGTTGCATAACAAATAATGTGTATAAAGGAATTTAATAATAATAATAATAANTAGTAGTAATAGTAGTAATAGTAGTAATAGTAGTAATAGTAGTAATAGTAGTAATAGTAGTAATAGTAGTAATAGTAGTAATAGTAGTAATAGTAGTAATAGTAGTAATAGTAGTAATAGTAGTAATAGTAGTAATAGTAGTAATAGTAGTAATAGTAGTAATAGTAGTAATAGTAGTAATAGTAGTAATAGTAGTAATAGTAGTAATAGTAGTAATAGTAGTAATAGTAGTAATAGTAGTAATAGTAGTAATAGTAGTAATAGTAGTAATAGTAGTAATAGTAGTAATAGTAGTAATAGTAGTAATAGTAGTAATAGTAGTAATAGTAGTAATAGTAGTAATAGTAGTAATAGTAGTAATAGTAGTAATAGTAGTAATAGTAGTAATAGTAGTAATAGTAGTAATAGTAGTAATAGTAGTAATAGTAGTAATAGTAGTAATAGTAGTAATAGTAGTAATAGTAGTAATAGTAGTAATAGTAGTAATAGTAGTAATAGTAGTAATAGTAGTAATAGTAGTAATAGTAGTAATAGTAGTAATAGTAGTAATAGTAGTAATAGTAGTAATAGTAGTAATAGTAGTAATAGTAGTAATAGTAGTAATAGTAGTAATAGTAGTAATAGTAGTAATAGTAGTAATAGTAGTAATAGTAGTAATAGTAGTAATAGTAGTAATAGTAGTAATAGTAGTAATAGTAGTAATAGTAGTAATAGTAGTAATAGTAGTAATAGTAGTAATAGTAGTAATAGTAGTAATAGTAGTAATAGTAGTAATAGTAGTAATAGTAGTAATAGTAGTAATAGTAGTAATAGTAGTAATAGTAGTAATAGTAGTAATAGTAGTAATAGTAGTAATAGTAGTAATAGTAGTAATAGTAGTAATAGTAGTAATAGTAGTAATAGTAGTAATAGTAGTAATAGTAGTAATAGTAGTAATAGTAGTAATAGTAGTAATAGTAGTAATAGTAGTAATAGTAGTAATAGTAGTAATAGTAGTAATAGTAGTAATAGTAGTAATAGTAGTAATAGTAGTAATAGTAGTAATAGTAGTAATAGTAGTAATAGTAGTAATAGTAGTAATAGTAGTAATAGTAGTAATAGTAGTAATAGTAGTAATAGTAGTAATAGTAGTAATAGTAGTAATAGTAGTAATAGTAGTAATAGTAGTAATAGTAGTAATAGTAGTAATAGTAGTAATAGTAGTAATAGTAGTAATAGTAGTAATAGTAGTAATAGTAGTAATAGTAGTAATAGTAGTAATAGTAGTAATAGTAGTAATAGTAGTAATAGTAGTAATAGTAGTAATAGTAGTAATAGTAGTAATAGTAGTAATAGTAGTAATAGTAGTAATAGTAGTAATAGTAGTAATAGTAGTAATAGTAGTAATAGTAGTAATAGTAGTAATAGTAGTAATAGTAGTAATAGTAGTAATAGTAGTAATAGTAGTAATAGTAGTAATAGTAGTAATAGTAGTAATAGTAGTAATAGTAGTAATAGTAGTAATAGTAGTAATAGTAGTAATAGTAGTAATAGTAGTAATAGTAGTAATAGTAGTAATAGTAGTAATAGTAGTAATAGTAGTAATAGTAGTAATAGTAGTAATAGTAGTAATAGTAGTAATAGTAGTAATAGTAGTAATAGTAGTAATAGTAGTAATAGTAGTAATAGTAGTAATAGTAGTAATAGTAGTAATAGTAGTAATAGTAGTAATAGTAGTAATAGTAGTAATAGTAGTAATAGTAGTAATAGTAGTAATAGTAGTAATAGTAGTAATAGTAGTAATAGTAGTAATAGTAGTAATAGTAGTAATAGTAGTAATAGTAGTAATAGTAGTAATAGTAGTAATAGTAGTAATAGTAGTAATAGTAGTAATAGTAGTAATAGTAGTAATAGTAGTAATAGTAGTAATAGTAGTAATAGTAGTAATAGTAGTAATAGTAGTAATAGTAGTAATAGTAGTAATAGTAGTAATAGTAGTAATAGTAGTAATAGTAGTAATAGTAGTAATAGTAGTAATAGTAGTAATAGTAGTAATAGTAGTAATAGTAGTAATAGTAGTAATAGTAGTAATAGTAGTAATAGTAGTAATAGTAGTAATAGTAGTAATAGTAGTAATAGTAGTAATAGTAGTAATAGTAGTAATAGTAGTAATAGTAGTAATAGTAGTAATAGTAGTAATAGTAGTAATAGTAGTAATAGTAGTAATAGTAGTAATAGTAGTAATAGTAGTAATAGTAGTAATAGTAGTAATAGTAGTAATAGTAGTAATAGTAGTAATAGTAGTAATAGTAGTAATAGTAGTAATAGTAGTAATAGTAGTAATAGTAGTAATAGTAGTAATAGTAGTAATAGTAGTAATAGTAGTAATAGTAGTAATAGTAGTAATAGTAGTAATAGTAGTAATAGTAGTAATAGTAGTAATAGTAGTAATAGTAGTAATAGTAGTAATAGTAGTAATAGTAGTAATAGTAGTAATAGTAGTAATAGTAGTAATAGTAGTAATAGTAGTAATAGTAGTAATAGTAGTAATAGTAGTAATAGTAGTAATAGTAGTAATAGTAGTAATAGTAGTAATAGTAGTAATAGTAGTAATAGTAGTAATAGTAGTAATAGTAGTAATAGTAGTAATAGTAGTAATAGTAGTAATAGTAGTAATAGTAGTAATAGTAGTAATAGTAGTAATAGTAGTAATAGTAGTAATAGTAGTAATAGTAGTAATAGTAGTAATAGTAGTAATAGTAGTAATAGTAGTAATAGTAGTAATAGTAGTAATAGTAGTAATAGTAGTAATAGTAGTAATAGTAGTAATAGTAGTAATAGTAGTAATAGTAGTAATAGTAGTAATAGTAGTAATAGTAGTAATAGTAGTAATAGTAGTAATAGTAGTAATAGTAGTAATAGTAGTAATAGTAGTAATAGTAGTAATAGTAGTAATAGTAGTAATAGTAGTAATAGTAGTAATAGTAGTAATAGTAGTAATAGTAGTAATAGTAGTAATAGTAGTAATAGTAGTAATAGTAGTAATAGTAGTAATAGTAGTAATAGTAGTAATAGTAGTAATAGTAGTAATAGTAGTAATAGTAGTAATAGTAGTAATAGTAGTAATAGTAGTAATAGTAGTAATAGTAGTAATAGTAGTAATAGTAGTAATAGTAGTAATAGTAGTAATAGTAGTAATAGTAGTAATAGTAGTAATAGTAGTAATAGTAGTAATAGTAGTAATAGTAGTAATAGTAGTAATAGTAGTAATAGTAGTAATAGTAGTAATAGTAGTAATAGTAGTAATAGTAGTAATAGTAGTAATAGTAGTAATAGTAGTAATAGTAGTAATAGTAGTAATAGTAGTAATAGTAGTAATAGTAGTAATAGTAGTAATAGTAGTAATAGTAGTAATAGTAGTAATAGTAGTAATAGTAGTAATAGTAGTAATAGTAGTAATAGTAGTAATAGTAGTAATAGTAGTAATAGTAGTAATAGTAGTAATAGTAGTAATAGTAGTAATAGTAGTAATAGTAGTAATAGTAGTAATAGTAGTAATAGTAGTAATAGTAGTAATAGTAGTAATAGTAGTAATAGTAGTAATAGTAGTAATAGTAGTAATAGTAGTAATAGTAGTAATAGTAGTAATAGTAGTAATAGTAGTAATAGTAGTAATAGTAGTAATAGTAGTAATAGTAGTAATAGTAGTAATAGTAGTAATAGTAGTAATAGTAGTAATAGTAGTAATAGTAGTAATAGTAGTAATAGTAGTAATAGTAGTAATAGTAGTAATAGTAGTAATAGTAGTAATAGTAGTAATAGTAGTAATAGTAGTAATAGTAGTAATAGTAGTAATAGTAGTAATAGTAGTAATAGTAGTAATAGTAGTAATAGTAGTAATAGTAGTAATAGTAGTAATAGTAGTAATAGTAGTAATAGTAGTAATAGTAGTAATAGTAGTAATAGTAGTAATAGTAGTAATAGTAGTAATAGTAGTAATAGTAGTAATAGTAGTAATAGTAGTAATAGTAGTAATAGTAGTAATAGTAGTAATAGTAGTAATAGTAGTAATAGTAGTAATAGTAGTAATAGTAGTAATAGTAGTAATAGTAGTAATAGTAGTAATAGTAGTAATAGTAGTAATAGTAGTAATAGTAGTAATAGTAGTAATAGTAGTAATAGTAGTAATAGTAGTAATAGTAGTAATAGTAGTAATAGTAGTAATAGTAATAATAGTAATAATAGTAATAATAGTAATAATAATAATAATAGTAATGATAATAATAATAATAATAATAATAAAACATTCATCAAGCGGCCCGTTTTTTGAAAGAAAAATATTTTTCACCCTTCTACAGCGCCGAGCGGCCCAAAATGACCGCGGCATATCGGGAAACCTCCCGAGTTCCCGCATAGCCAATCCGCCTCTGTGTTGTTGAGTGATGAAGCAAGGGCGTCGCCAGCCAATGGGCTAGGGGGGGGGGGGCAAGATAAGAGAGACAATTGGATAAATATAAATCACGGGTAGAAATAGGTACAGTGAATTAATTTTTTTTAGAAATACTTTTAATAAAACCTTTTTAATACAAGAAAAACATTAAAAAATATATTTTTATTAATTGGAAATGGAAATACAGATTTGATTTGTGGTTCCAGATTTCTGTTTAACAATTTCTATAAAGGACAATGTTTTACCACACCAACATGAAATGGCCTTAGTGAATGCATGCTCCGTTCGCCCGCCCTATTGCTATTGACTCGAATATTACTAAATGACTGGAAATTCCATCCTTGACGATAGACCGATAATAAATATTAAGTCCAAGTTTGCAGTTTATCTAAAATTTAAAACTAATTAAATACAAAAATTTAAGGATAAAAAATAATAACCTTCACAGTATCAAGTTTAAAGTTATAAAGCAAAGCTTATTGTTAATTATATATTATTGAAAATATATAAATTTCTTAAACCTATCGGTAAACCTATAAAATTAAAAATGTTTTTCATTCCTCCTATATAAAATTGGTGCGTTAAATATAAAAAAAATAGATAAAAATTTATTTTTTAAATTTAAAATTGCAGAGCTAAATTTTTAAAATATGGAAACGTATTACTTTTTAACATAAAATTTTATATTTTTAAATTCTTTTGACAATAAATTTTATACGAATTTATTACAATTGTTTTTTTAAAATGTAAAATTCAAAGATTAAGTAAATAAAATATTTTATTAAAAATTTCCAATCTTAGCTTAAGAAAATTTTTGTACTTTTATCGAATTTCTAGGGGGGCAGCTGCCCCCCTTGCTCCCCCCTTGGCGACGCCCTTGTGATGAAATGCAAATGTGCAGTGCTTTAATAAAAGTGTTTCATTAACTGCTGAAGTGAAAATGTAAAACAATGGAACATGGAAGGAAAAAAATAAATTAGCAATGACGTTAAATACGCGATATGTAAGATTCGCGGATTTTATTTTTAAAATGAACTTTCAACATTAAAGAAAATTCAAATTGCTATCGTAGAAGACGGTGATTTGCTTAGTCCCGTACTACGCACGAAATGAATTTTCGTTATTTAAAATGAAATTGAAAAAGTATGCCAATAAAAACGAACGAAATTGAAGTATTGCGAGTACTTTAAAATAATAATAGTGTTGCACATCTGAAATGAAAATTGATGTCAAAAGTTAACGAAACATGAATAAATGAAAGACATAAGACTTAAAAAAATAATAGAGATAATAGAGTGTAAACAGACACACCCTCTCGCGAACGACAGCGATTAATAACAGACCGAAAAAGGTTTAAACCAAAAACTGGTTCCGAAGGTTTTTGACACACTGACCTCAAGAATTGCTCCATCCTGTCAGGTTTTCGAAATATCCTAATCTAAATGTGCGATAAAGAAGATAATTTTCGAAATTACCCCACCATCCAATCCGGACGGGAAAATAAAATACGTGTTTGACGGAGACTATCCATACAGAACCCATTTTAATTATATAAGTATATGCTGATGCTCATCTTTCACGTGCTGTAAGATAAGACGGTGATAATTTTTTTTAACATATGTCATTTAGTGACGTTACTGATTCACACGCAAATGTTAAATTGTAGTCTTGATTTATGATCATGGACTATAAGGGTGTTTCTGAAATAAGTGCGTTCCTTGAAAAGGGTGATAGAGGGCACGTAAATAAGCAACTTTTATTAAGCTACTGATGGTCTAAAATATTACGTTTTAAATTGAAAAAAAAACCGCATGAAGGTTTAAACAAATTTAAAGCCGTCCCTGGTGCGGCAGCCAGCTGTACCTGCCGGGCGCCGCAGTGCGAAAGCGCGGAGGCCAGTTTTGACGGTTTAAATTTTGTGTTCGAAAATGCTGAAATTTATACAAATCTCGTTTAAAAGTAACACAATAATAAAAGGAATAAACGAATTATTTACCGATAAACTATATGCTCTACAAAAATTGTGGTAATAAACATGCTTCCAAACGACGCTCAAAATTAGTACGCATATGTGCAAATACGTAAAAAAGTCTCAAATAAATTGTACTGACATTCGCCGTACGTTAACACCATAATTATCTGCTAATCCTTGATCAGAAAACATTTTATCCACGACTATTGTATAATGTACCCATTATACGTCTGTTTGCTCGACCTTAATAATACCCATTAATCACGGCAGTGATTAATGAGTCATTAATCACTACTCTCAGATGCTTCCTTAATTTAGCTATAATATTATATTGTTCTGCTACAAACAATCCGTTTTTAAAATTTTATCGTGTAAACCACTAAATATTTTCAATTCAGTGCTGTACATATAAAAAAAAAATTAAAAAAGTGAATTTTCCTAGACCGGATTCGAACCCGGGACCCGCGGTTGGAAGGGAAAGAGCATCTACACTGAGCCATCAGCGACTTCATTTGTGCGAGTCGTATATCTGTTTCTTAACATACCATGTTTTTCGAAACATTTCAAAAAAAACTTCAACAAAAATATTTAGTAGTCGTGGATAAAGTATAGTATTCTACTCTCGTATAATGGGTATTATTCACTCGGTGATTTAGGCCTCTCGCCTGCGGCTCTTGGCCGTAAACTTCACCTCGTGAATAATACCCATCATTATACGCTCGTTGAATAATATACTATTATACACTGGCTAATAAATTAATAATACTGCAACCCTGCAACACACAACGCACAAGATGCACAGGGTCGGCATACATTTACGGTTAATTAATTTTCCCGAAAATAGAAGTATTTAGTCCATCAGTTGCTTAATAAAAGTTGCTCATTTTCGTGCCCTCTATCACCCTTTGCAAGGAACGCAGTTTTTTCAGAAACACCCTGTATATCTGAGAATGTAATGGCAAACAGAAACTAAAATTTATATATAAGTTGTTCCAGGAGGAAGTATCCAAACACGAAACAAAAAACAATAATTATTTTAAATATTTCAGGAAAGTAAGTGATGTGTATGTATATGTACACACAGAAAGAGGCATTAGTGGTTATATTTGCAATCTGATGGCAGGCATTCTGAAAATCAAGGCTAACATTCAAAGTTTTCGTTTTTTTATTTGTCCTACGATAGCGATGTTAAACGATGTTTCTTCTTATTATTTTTGTATAGTAACCTTGTTTGGATCCAGTCACATATTTATTTGTGCTAATTTCCCTGGTAGCAAAATCTTGCACAAGACACTTATATATACAAGACTGCTGTGTACCTACTGCTGAAATCGGGTTTACTGCAAGATACATTGTGCAATTGTCTTGATCAAAGCTTTCAATAGATTTGATTCAGGGCACTTGAGCACAAAGGGGTAAATTAAAGTAAGTGACTATGTTGCAAACTTACATTAGAATTAAGTAAGATATATTGTACTTGACTTATACGAATTCACCCCTTTGGACTCACTTTTGGTTAAGTCTGGTGCCAAATATTAAGTTAGATACTTGTAAAAGTATCTTGCATAAGAAACGATATAAATTTCAGCAATAGACACAAAACAATTTGACACAATTTGGCTATTTCAAGTAAACTTGAAACAACTTGTATTACAATTGCACACGATTGTGCTACCAGGGCTATTCATTAAAATGAAAAACTGTAGTTTCTAAAACAAAACAGAAAGAAATTGTAATAATTATTCTGCAAAACACAATAAAATATGCAAATATTAAAAAATTATGATTTATGAATGGGGCTAAAATGCATTGCTAAACAGAATTGGATGCCGTTGTTGTAATGTCGCGGTTTAACGTTTTTGGTTCGTCTTTCTACGACGTGTCCCAAAAGTATGGAAACAGCACAATAACTTTCGAAAAATGCATTTTGAGGAAAAATTATTCAGACAAAAGATTTAGGGTTTTTCCCTGGCTATTCCATGGTGACTCTAGATTTGACCTTGACCTTGACATTCAAGGTTATTTCAAGGTCAAGTTAATTTTTTCAAACGGGATGCCCTACTTTTGTCCCCGGAAATGAAAAGAGCGGAAAATTTTACGTTCAGATATCAGATAGCCAGGGAAAAAATCATCCTACAACGTTAGTTATGGTCATTTTTTTGCAACCCGTTGTTTTCAAGACAGCCCGCCAAACCATGCGTGACCTTGATTTGACCTGTAATGACCATGAGAGGTCAAATTTAAGTTGTGAAAATCTTTATTTATTATTAACAAATAAAACTTTTGAAATAATTTTCTATTAAGTAAATAACCAATTTGTTATAAAAATAATAAGAATTATAATCATTATTATGTTAAAAACAACGAAAATCTAAAAAAATATTAAAGTTTGACCGGTTATAACTCAGTCAATATTAGTCCAAAAAATTTTGAAAATGCATCATTTTGAAGGGAATCTCATCTAGTTTTTTTGTACAGCAATTTTCTTTGCCTACTTCTACTAAAACAAAATTAGTGTCAAAAAAGTAAAAAAAAATCAAAAAACCTTATTTTTTGCTTTTTTAAAATTGTTCATTAACTAATTTTTGCATACAATTTTTCCTTTAAATTCTTTAAATAACTAGTTTAAGCCTGAAAACGGTTTTATCTGTATCACAAGCTATAATTCAAGTTTACGCGAATAGGTTAAGAATCACCTTGTATATGGAAATTTCAATATAATTTTAGTTCTAACAACTTTTCTTAATGGTATGTTTTCGAATCCTTTAATATAAAGGCAGTTTACCATAATGTTATTGCCAGATTTTTCATTTCTTAAATATTTTGAACAATTTTTGTCAAAATTTGCATCAAATTTCTTTCAGTTAATATATTTTCAATTGAATATATTTCGTATATGTATACCTAAGAATGTTAAAAAGACTAACTAAATTGATGATGTTTCGAATATAGGTAATGCATGTGTTACTATGTGACAATAACTAAAAAAATATATTAATTAATAATTCGCTATATTACAGTTCATCTTGAATTAATATAAAATTAGAAAAAAGTTGTTAAGTACAGTAGAGTGGAAGTAGTAAAAAAAAGTAGTAGAGTAGAAAAAATTGCACTTCTAATTAGAGATTAATGTTTTTCGTTTGTGAATTTGTCCATTTCGCCGCTAACGCAGCTCGCGGACAATTCACTCACGAAAAAAAAAGTATTTTCATCTCTTATTCAAATATTACTATCACTATGTTCGTAAAAGAAAAATAAAAATGGTTCCCTTTTGTACACTTTGATCATATACATTCTGTATATGAACAAGTAAAATTTTAATTTGCGTGGTGTTGCAAATAACAAAAAAAATCGGAAAAATTTTACCTTTGAGGAGCTCAAAAAAATTTTGCCCAGGAGTGCCACTGCCAAAATAAGAAAAATAGTTTCCCTATCCATCCTTAAATATCTATTTTAAACTTTGTTTCCCAGATAGAGAGCGTTAATTAATATTCATCTGCTGAACACATTTACATTTGTGACTTTCTGAAGCTTGATTTAATTGAGAGAAAATTTTGTATGGTAACTGGATACTTATATTTTTTTAAATATATTGCTAGTTGAAAAATTTTTTACCTACGACCACTACTGTAAGTACTTAAAAACACACTGTCTGCGATCAATGTAAGATTCCTATTACGGTAAAAAAAACGCACAGTTTTCCTAGCAACTGCCTAGCAGCGGCCAATACAATACTGTTTGTATTGACCGTTGCTAGGCGGTTACTAGGAAAACTGCACGATTTTTTTACCAAGCTGTGTGATTTTTTTACCGTACGACGTAATAGGAATCTTGCATTGATCGCAGACGGTATGTTTTTAAGTATTTAAAGGAATGGTCGTAGGTAAAGTATAGTACGTAATACGTGGTGTAATGCAATTACGCACTCATAGAATTACGCACTCGCCGCTACGCGGCGTCGTGCGTAACTTTTCCATTCGTGCGTAAAATGCTTTTTACAACACTTATTACGTAATATACTATTTTGTCGCTACAAGAGCATTTATAAATTGCATTTTAAAGTTTAGAATTGTGTCAAGTTATTTATTCGCGGTACAGAGTTATCATAAATGATTACAGCCACGTGACTAGTAATTTTGTTTGGAACAGTAATTTTATTTCCTTTACGTTGGCAGTTGAATTTCGGTAAAATTAAAAAAAATTAAAGCACAACATATATTATCTATTTCACCGGCTGTGATTGGCGCAAGATTCAACCATATCAATCAGCGATCGCATTATCTTGAGCGTAGACGTAACAGTTTCTCATTGTTCATGTAAACGAATCATTAATATTGGTAACGTGAAAATTTAGAGAATTTTCATTACCAGTAAGAGATCTACAATATTGGATGTTACTTGGGTATTTTAATTTTGCTACGTGAACAAAGTTGAAAAGTAATCAATTTAGCTTTTGCGCTAAAAAAATCAACCAGGGATTATGAAATTATTTTTAGATACTATTCACTGAATTTATGTCAACATCAAAATTTCGAAGCTACTGATTATTTTGGAAATTCTGTAAGATTTGATTCGCAATTGTATTTCGAAAAAAAAATCTCTCTTTTCTTTTGTTTGAAAACGGAATCGTATTCGAGTTATTATTTTGTTAATTACACATAAATCACATTGAATAAATCGTAAATTTGGGTATTAATGGTTTCCGAATAATAGAAATATTTCTTATTTGAATACAATTATGTAGCAAATGACCTTATGGAATCTCTATTGTAGTCAGTGTCGTCGAAATTTTGACATTTTCAATAAAGGAGTCTGCTAGTATCTCTGTCATTGATTGATATAATTGTACAATTGTAACTATTAGTAGGTACAGGTATATTGTATATTACTTACCTACTATTTAGATAGCAGATAGTATAGTCCCCATTCCACTACTTTGCCATTGCGCATCTTACATTCACGTGTCAAATGAATTTCTGTTAACCTGCATAAAAATCAATCGAATTTCATTTTTATTAAGTTGCTATTCCTAGATCAAGTTATATTAATCTACGTTAAACATTTTTCGAGATATTTGCGTATTTGTAAAGTTTTTCAAAAACTTGTAAGCCGTATCTTGGCCGCAAAATTATTTAATAGCATTATTTGTGCTTCCTCATTTAATTACACTCTGTATACAGAGAAGGAACCTGAAATACAATTTATTAGACAAAACCTAACATTTTAAAAAATATTTCGGTTGTTAAACATTAACACCCAGTACCTCGAAAATGAAGACTTATAAGAAATAAAGAAAACTTCTTCTTTGACTAGTAGAATTGTTTTGACTTATTTTTGTTTGGTACAATTTATAAAACTAGTGGGGAAAAAGAGGTGGTATATTATTATCTACATATTATCATTCATTTCCTACTAGTGTTTTGTTGTTATTATGTGATTCTCTCTTTTTAATCAAACAATAAATATGCAATTTGAAATAGATATCTCCTTCTTTATTTAGAGAGCGACGTTCAAAGCTTCTGTGCTATTCGTACATAATGGAAATTCCGTATAAGGACTCGTAACGCCATCTGTGAATGATAAAGGAAAGCGAGATTCTGAAAATCTCTTACGGAAACCTGAAAACGTTCCTTTCAGTCAGTTGGGGTGGAAATTTTGCGCGTAGAACAGTGCGTTAAAATCGCTTAAAGAGCCTCCAATTCTCCTCGAAACTATGTTTAATTTTGTAATTGTTTTGTGATATGAAAGTGACTTTTACTAATTACTATGGATACCATTAATTATTTTCAGGGTATGTTTCGCATTAAATTCAATTAAATTGTAGCACATAGAAGATACTTTTATTTATTTTTAGTTTATTAGGACACTATCTTTTCTACCAGATTAAATTGTAGCCATATATAACTTTATATATTTATGTTATACCAAGATTTGGTAATATATAAGAAACTTTATCGAAAGAGTTGACTAATAAAACGTGATTGTATGTGCTATAATTTCTATACAAATTTTTTTGTTACGTCAATTTTGCAATTATACAAATTTTATGTCATTATTATTCGGTATATTTACAAAATAGATTTATTAGATTATCATATAAGTAACGATTTTAAATTGTATTTTTTACAGATGCTGTATTGTTTTTAGTCATAAGAAATGTAATACAGAATTTCAATTTTATAATGAATTGCAAATATCACGCACCTTTATAAAGATGTCAGAAATTCGCCGCTATTGTACAAGGAACGTTTAGAATTTGTTTTTTATTTAGTTTCTTATGAACGAAACGTTCTAAACATATTTTTAAAACGTCACAAATTTCAGTCAATTACGAGATTTGCCATATTAGTATAAATTGTTTTGTTTTCAAATATGTATTTATTGTATGTAAAAAAAAACAGTGTCGTAGTTAATGAAACAGAATATGGATATGAAGGGATTTTTATCAGAAAAAAAATATGAAATAATAGACACGTAACAGTACCTCAAAATTAAATATAAACTGTGTTTTTGTTTGGGCAAATAATTAAAATGCATGAAAAGTGAAGTGATTGTAATAAAAACATAAACGGACAAAAATAGGTAGAATAAGGTCCTTCTTAATGAAATTGCAGCTGTTCAATAGCTACTCGTACCTACCAAAAAGCATAAGAGCTGGATTTCAAAAAAATGTGAGTTTAAAAAAAAATCACGTCTATTACGAGTATATATCCGAGGATTATTGTGGACTGCTGAAACTTAAAATATTAATTCAAGTAAGTAAAGGTTATAACTGAAAGAACTGTTGTGCAAATATTTCAACCAGTGGCGTAGATAATCCGATGGGTAGCCAAACGGTTAAACAGAGCAAAAACTAAAATGTTCAACAAACAAACAATTTCAGATAATAAATACCACTGTGTGTGATGAAAATTATTACCTAATTTCCAACACATATAGCACGTTTATATCAAATCAATTTTCTGCGAAAACAAATTTTAACACGTCTTGTAAGATGCGTGATATGTAATTTTAAAATTACAAAATTAAAATCTTATTTTGTTTCTCGTCTATGTAGGTAACAAAGACAGTACAAGAAAATTACATATTATACAGGGTGATTCATTAACAATGGGAAAGTCGAAAGCTGAAGATACCACACGTGAAATGGTGACCATTGGCGCAAACATACCTTATCCGAAAGTTAATAGTTTTGGAAATACAGGGTGTTGAAAGTAAAAATTTTAAATCGTTTTTTTTTTTGATTAGTCTGAAAATATGTAGGTTAGGAACTTGAAAATTTGTGAAACTATATTTTTTTAGGCGACGAATAAGATGAGTATTGTAATTTCAGCATTGCTCATAGAGGGCGCCACTTACGACCAATTTTACCAAAAATTTAGTTAATAACTTTTTACCCTGTATTTTTAACATGAAAACCTGAAAGAGCAATCATTTTTCCATTAATTATGTACTCTTGTTTCATTTCGGTATCTCGATCCGTTTTCGAGAAAAATCGATTTAACTTACATTACGTTTTGATAATTATGATTTATAGTAATTGTTCGAAGAATCCACCGTTGACACTGATACACTTTACACGTTTTCTGAGAGATCTTCGAGTTTGAAATATTGGGATTGCGTCTGACTTCGTTGGCAGCGATTTGTATTCTTTGTCACAACTCTTCACACGAGCCAATAGATTCTTTGTAAACTATATCTTTCATTCGAGACCAAATAGAGAAAAACAAGAAGATTGAAATCCGGACTTCTGGATGGCCAAGCAAAAATGATTACATGGCCAATCCAGCGATTTGGAAAAACTACATCTAAATATGCACGCACTGGCCAAGAAAAATGCGGTGGAGTTCCGTCATGCATGAACCACATATCTCTTCTTAAATTAAGTGGAACTTCTTCAAGCCGTGGAAGCATTTTTACTTGGCCACCCAGAAGTCCGGACTTCAATCCTCTTCATTTTTCTATTTGGAAGAATCTATTGGTTCGTGTGAAGAGTTGTGACAAAGAATACAAATCGCTGCAACAATATGTTGTTTCAAACTTGAAGATCTCTCAGAAAACGTTGTGTAAAGTGTGTAAATGTCAACGGTGGATTCTTCGAACACTGACTTTAAATCATTATTACGAATTTCATTTATTTTATTGTTCATTGTTGTAATAACACGAAGAAACACTTGGTTTGTTTCGCTTTTAATTTCTCGTATTATCAAAACATAGTGTTCGTTAAATCGATTTTTCTCGAAAACGGATCGAGATACCGAAATGAAACAAGACTACACAATTAATGGTATAAGGTTTTGAATCAAGTTTTATGTTAGACATACAGGGTAAAAAGTTATTAACTAAATTTTAGTAAAATTGGTCATAAGTGGCGCCCTCTACGAGCAATGCTGATATTACAACACGCATCTTATTCGTCGCCCAAAAAATATAGTTTCACAAATTTTCAAGTTCCTAACCTACATATTTTCAGAATAATCGCAAAAAAACGATTTAAAATTTTAGCTTTCAACACCCTGTATTTCCGAAACTATCAACTTTCGGATAAGGCATGTTTGCGCCAATGGACACCAGTTCACGTGTAATATATTCAGCTTTCGATTTTCCCATTGTTAATGAATCGCCCTGTATATAGGGGGTATTCAGAACTACAAAATGTAGAGTTAAAAAAGTTCAGAGAAAATTCAAGAAATTTGCCTATAAATTATATTTTTGTCCGTGACCTTCTTTTAAAAACTGAGGAATGGCTAGATTAATTTTATAAAGCAAAAGTGTTAATTATTATTTATTATTAAAATTAAATTACGACCTTGCTATTATATTCAACTATAAAAAAATTAATAATCATTAGAAAATAAAAAATGTATTCATTTGAGTATCTTCTGTAAAGTAAAGTAGTAAAGTTAAATTTCCTTCAACAACAGGATTTTGATTCAGACTCATATTTGATCCGAAGTTAGTGAAAACGTTTCTGGTGGAATTCTGCAGTTAATATTTGTGTTTATGAGGAATTATGGTTTAGAAATATTCTTTCCAGTTCATCAATGTAAAAAGGCAAGATGCCTTCAAAACCGCATTTAAGTTATTTCCTGTACTTTTATAAAGAAGAACAGAACAGAAGAAAGTTGAAAATTCCCTTTGTGTTATCGCATTTAAATTGGCATTAACTTTTCTTTCAACTGATGCCGCTCTAGGAAAATATAGAATGGCATCGAAATTCTTGGATTTTTAATGTCAATGTCTCACAATATCTAAGTACCTACGTCACAGATTAACACATTTTGTATACCTATTCAGTGGATTTCTGCCTTTAATTAGTATATTTTTTTAAAAGCCTGTTACAGATGGGGTAACAAGAAGGATACATAACTGTTTATAAGTAAATAGCGGTCACTTCGAGCAAATTAATTAGACATCTGAAAATAATTATTATTCGTATTATGTAATTTAATTCTGTTATCTTATTAAAATTATTTTTAATTTATCCCTCTGATTGGTAGTCAATGAGTGTATCTCTCATTAGATACTCTGCAAGTCTTATTTATTATCTTGTGACACTCTCCATGAATAAATAATAAATTTAGAATGCCAGCATTTGAATAAATATTAACGTTTTCAATTCTTTAACAAAAAATAATACTCAAACATTCACTGTATGTGTTAAATTAATAACAATAAACTATTAACAGATTAGGTGCTTGTTTTGAAGTTCCACTAAAAATTTCACAGCCATCTTTGCAAGAAATTATGCGATATCCGTTGACTGCACGAAAAACAGTAAATACCTTAACAACCAGAATAGATTAGGGAACCATTATACCATTCGAAAGAGAACAAAATTGCTCATCAGTTTGCGCCAAAATATAGAGGGTGTTCTACTTAAAAACATAAATTAAGATGATTTAAAGTTGACTAAATTTGCCATTAAATTTCTACCATCCTGTATGAAATTATAGCAGGGACGCTTAGAGTTTTAGTTATGTCCCTTATAAATTTTATCGCTCTAACTTTATTATTGTAAAATATACATTTGAATTGTAGTAGGATCATATTCGATGCAAAGTAATAAATCATTGCCTGTCAAGGGATCCAGTGCACTATGGTTTTAAGAGGTTTAGAAATTGAATAATTTCTTTATGCATTATGGATTAACAATTATACAGGGTGTTCCTAAATAAGTGTCGCAACGGAAAACTGTAAATTTTGTACACACATTACCACTATTAATAGCTACTTTTTCGCCACTGGAAAAATTGACTTTTGACAGCAAATTCTAAAGCGCCAATAAATTTTACACAATAAGAGTTCTCTTGGTTCATTGCTCTAAAGTTAACCGTTTTCAAGAAAAATGACTTTTTATGAACAAAAGCAAACATTTTGCTAACGTTTCGAAAATTTTTTACATTTTGCATTTTGCATTTTGAACATTTTGCAGGTGCAAGTAACTGAACAGAACATCCGGAGAACGAAATGCATCGTTTATGAAATCCATGTCAATACTATCGAAAAGTTGACCGATAGAGGTGAAACCGCAGCGGCAGAAAGAAACATGATTAGAAGATGTAATGCGTGCATTCAAGCCAACGGACGTAATTTTGAATTGTTTCTGTAAATTTTACTCACCAAATTGATAAAAAAAAAGTTAAAATCCTATCTGTTGTTAAATTTCGTTAAAATTGTTAATTATTACTACCTATTTTATGAATTACAAAAGATTTTCGAAACGTTAGCAAAATGTTTGCTTTTGTTCATAAAAAGTCATTTTTCTTGAAAACGGTTGACTTTAGAGCAATGAACTAAGAGAACTCTTATTGTGTAATTGTGTAATTCATTGGAGCTTTAGAATTTGCTGTCAAAAGTCAATTTTTCCAGTGGCGTAAAATTTGGGGGGGGGGGGGGAAACCCTTACGATACCTTAAAATCTCCACCACTGGCACGTCCAATGAATCCGAGAAGGGTGCGAAAAAGTAGCTATTAATAGTGGTAATGTGTGTACAAAAGTTTAGTCCTGTAGTTCAAACGATTCCTAAGATATTGGCAAATAACTAAAAAAAAAATAAAGTTTTGACACCCTGTATCTCGAAAACGAAAGCCCGGAGAAAAATGGAAGAGGAAAAATTGTTTCTTTTTTCAAGAGGAATTTACAGTTTTCCGTTGCGACACTTATTTAGGAACACCCTGCATACTTATGACGGACAAAATGAAAAGCAAAGGCATCTCCCTTTATTCTCATAAACTGTTTATTTTAAATATATAAATAAATTTGCCAATTATAATACTTTCTTGGTTCAACTAAAATTAATAGTTTTTGTTTTTAATTTTTAAATAATAAATGGTGGATGCGCACTCGGTGTACAATGTGACATAAAATCACAATATTTCCTAAATTATTAATTTTACCGAGTTGAACCAAGAGGATATTGTCTTTGGTAAGTTCTTTACGGAACTTACTTTCGATTAAGGCAGATTGCGGTCATCTATGCAAAATTCTGGATTGTTAACCATTGGGTATAGTTCGTCCTTGGCGTTCTGGGCATAATAAAGTTTCACTTACAGCATCAAAAGCAGGCTGTACGCAAGTGTTATCAATCACCAAATTTGCGTCATGCTGAAGTTAATAGTTTTGAGACTGTAAATAATTTTCACCTTTGAGGGCCCGTAACTTGTTAACGAAGGCCCGTATTTTTTGTATAAAGAAAATACAAAAATAAAACTATACCGGGTGATTCAGTTTGATATTCGCGGCCTCGTGTCTCTTTTATTTTAACAACTAGCTATAACAAACCCTATATTTTTAAATCGCCGCTCAAACTTAATCAAATGACATTATTAGATCGTCTTCATGGTAACATATGTCAAAATTGCCATAGTCAACTGTTTTTGTTCAAATGGCACACTATATATTTTTTTATCAATTCTGGAAGATATTTCTTTTCTGCGCTCAGCTATGTAAGGAAGTTTATAGTTTCATTAGAAATATTGCTAGAAGAACAGTAAAAAAGATTAACCCTACTTTCAGTAAATGATTAAATAACCTCAGTCCCAAAACATTGTGAGCTTTCAAAGATATTCCGAGGGGACACAAAAATTATGTTTGTTACGAGTATCATGACAGTGGACAGATACATTGGTAATAAAACGTTTTTTATTTTTATAAATATATAACAATATTTCAAGGATATACAAACTTTTCAACGGGAGAATACCAAATTCAGTGAAAAAAGGGCGGCATGACTGGGTCGGGGGTATTCCAGCTATACATCTGATAATACGTTTCTGGACAATGAAAACGCTATCTGCCCTACATGAACTTCCCCAAATAATAATTCCATATGCTAACCTTGAAAAGGAAATTAACTGAGGTATTTCTAAAACATCCTTCAAAATTCTTGTTTGATAACACTTTGAATTTAATATATTGGTAAGTTTATCACAGTGATTCCCAAATGTTAAAGTTTCACCTAAAGTGATGCCTAAAAACGAAACAGTATTACTTTTCTCGATATTAATATTATTAAACTTTATATTTAGGGAGGATGATATCCGTCTTTGAGATGTATGAAACATTACATAGTTTGTTTTAGGTAAATAATAAGTACACATAAGCTGTAAAGACAATAAATAAAATTTAAATAAGTTTGTTTATTTTTTACTAGATTTTATAAGGGTTAAACTAAGTCAAACTCAACATTTTTTTTACTCAAATAAAGTCAAACAATGTTCCTCGATACATACAAGATTCTATTGATATTGCGGAAAGGACTCTAACTGGTATTAATTCCTAATAATCAGTAAACAGCCAGAAATAAATAATAATTATTAAAAGTAAAAAAACTAATAATAGTTTGTCTAGATATAATTAATACAAAAATACAAAACTGATATATGGAAATTGTTAAATAATTATATTATTCAGTATTTTGTATTCTTTCATTAATTTTGACAAAGATGAACAAGAAAAAATAGGTACTACAAAGATATCTGTTTTTCTACATTTTACTTGGGCTTGTTAGTGATATATTTTTTTTTTAAGAAATTGATATGTAATCTTATAATATTTATGACAAGTTCCTATAAAAATTTTCCCTAGAGGGTCCCCCAGGGAGATACAGGTTCTAAAGAACACTCCTGAAAATCGATTTTTTTTAATAACTTTTAAAATACTTTGTGTAATTTTATAATTATTTTTTAGGAGAAAATAAATATAAATAAAAGTGGCATTTTTTAGGCACAGGAAGAATGCAAATTTTATCGGTTTATTTCTATTTACGCATGTAGGTAATAAAAATCATTATAAACAAAAACAGTTTTTTCTCGAAAATAGTTCATTTTATCGATATCAACCTAGAGTTCCTTTTTTTAGTTTTAGGTTCAAGCTATCTACAAATATTTTTGTACCTTTATCGTAAAGGGTGTAAAAAATTGACGTTATTGTGCTACATGTTTGTGTTTTCATGGGTCAATTCTTAAGGAGTCTTATATGTTGTCCATCGTATTAAAAAGTAATTAAATTAGTAAGTGTTTTAAAAGTTATTAAAAAAAATTTCAGGGGCGTCATTTAGGGGTCTGTATCTCCATATGCGGGCCCTCTACAGAAAATCTTTATAGGAACTTGTCATGTTATTTTAACGTCCCCTGTATAAATCCGAGAGATTGCCCACATATTCTGGGATACCCTGTATAATATATATAAAAAAACAATGTAAGACATGTCGATGTTTACAGTGAATACTGATTTCAAACAGCTCTAGTAGGTACTGATTTACTTTTACCTTACTACAAATTTGACTTCTCAGATTATCATAAATAAAATTTCCAAATAAAAATTGCATCACAAATTAAGTTAAAGTTAAAATACAATTAAAAATACGTTGAATATTATTTCTATAGTTTCTAGACTATCATTTTTGATTAAAATCTAAAGCCGGGTATATGTTAACTTCCAATTCTTGTTTTTGGTGTACACCCTCGTTATTGATTGTTTAATAAAAAATCTGTTTGCAGTCAATAAGAAATAAGTTCAACAACATGCAATATTTTTCTATGGCCCTAAATTCTAAAACATGCTTCCAATTGAACTAAAGAAAGTTGAACATTTAAAAAAATTCAAAAACTGTAAAATTATACATTAAACAACATCAGACTTTTATCAATATTTATTAGTAATAATTTGTAGCTACGTGCATTGTGCATAATGCTTCGAGTTGCCTGTGTCCTCTCCTTTTTTTTTATCCTACATTTCTGTATTTTCTGTGCTATGATTAAAATATTAGGTATATTCTTGTGCCCACTGTGCTATAATTTAAATAGTATATTATTTTGAAAGGTTACAAACACTCCGGTGTTTAGGCTAACATTTAAATTTACATGTACAGGCTGGTTCATTTTCGATGGGAATTCAGGGTATTTCAGAAACTACTAAAGATATGATAAATGTGACACCACGTTCTCGATCTCGATTTTCATGGCAAACTCGACTGTCAGATCGGAAATTTGTTATCTTCATTTGTTTCTGAGTTACAGGGCGTTTCTCATTATTGTAACACTTTTTAACATGTCTGTATCTCAGCTGTTAAATAAGTTAGAGTTAAAGTAAAAACTGCTCAAGACTAATTCTTTGGCGTAGAATTGAATGCCGGTATTAGATTTTTAGTAGATATTAAGATTTAGGAGTTATGACACAAAGTTATATTTTTTTAAATGGAAATCGTAGCTGACCATGGCCTAAAAAATAGAGATTTTTTTCCGCTTTTCAGCAATATATCACATGCTATATTTATTTTTACAAACAAGGGAGATACGGGGTGTTTCATATATAAATAATATTTTTTTTCCTTTTTAATATGACCGGCTATGAAAATACAGATAAAACTATAATTCTTACTTTTACAAAAGTCATATCTGTTGTAAAAATATGACATTTATTTTAAATGCACAACATATACTCGTGTGATAATATAATACTAACGAAATTTTAGGAGATAGGTGGATAGGAACAAACGGACCGATTAGATGGCCAGCTAGGTTACCTGATTTGAGTCCGTTGGACTTTTTCCTTTGAGATTTTCTAAAAGACATTATATTTAAAATTTCTTTTAATAATATTTCAAATACCTATACATTTAATGAATGCTACCCGAAGCGTTGCCAGAAGATGCGTGAAATGTGTGGCAGTTGAGGAACGGCAATTTGAACATTTTGCTATCATTTTTGAAAGTTTTTATTGATGTAGGTACTTACTATTGTTTAATTTACGTTTAATATTGTAACTTCAGTTGAAGTGGAATAAAAATTTGAAAACTCTGTCTTTTCTTATCTGTAATATATATTTTAAATAAACGTCATATTTTTACAACAGATATGAGTTTTTTAAAAGTAAGAATTATAGTTTAGTATGTATTTTCATAGCCAGCCATATTAAAATGTAAAAAAGGATCGAATTTATATATAAAACACCCCGTATCTTCTGTGTTTGGAAAAATAACTATAGCATGTGGTATATTGCTGAAAAGCAAAAAAAAATCTCCATTTTTTTAGGTCATAACCAGCTACGATTTCCATTTAAAAAATTATAACTTTGGGTCATAACTCCGGAATCTTAAGACCTACTAAAAATCTAATACCGGCATTCAATTCTACGCCAAAGAATTAGTCTTGAGCAGTTTTCACTTTAACTCTAACTTATTTAACAGCTGAGATACAGACATGTTCAAAAGTGTCACAATAACGAGAAACGCCCTGTAACTCAAAAACAAATGAAGATAGCAAATTTCTGATTTGACAGTCGAGTTTGCCATGAAAATCGAGCTCGAGAACGTGGTGTCAGATTTACTATACCTTTAGTAGTTTCTGAGATACCCTGAAATCCCATCGAAAATGGACCAGCCTGTACATGTGTATAATTTAATTTAATCTATTGTAATAGACATCCAGATGTAATAATGTACTTAATTAAATAAATGAAATGAAATGAATGAAGTTCTCTTCTTTGAGATGCATATTTCTATATGTCAGAATTATTTCTTGCAATATTGGCAGACCTTCTATTTTTATATCTTGCCATCTATCGTTGAAATATTTATTAAAATTTACTAGAGTTCATTTCGGTCTATATCATTCCACATCTCCTGTCCATGATGTTTCTAGAATATGTTCTATATCTTTCTTTTATGTTCATGGATTTTGTTCTTTACTGTTCTTAGAAATTCCTGGAAAATTCGTGAAATAATGAAAAATATATAAGCGATCGCTAATGCGCAAGGGAGAGTTTTTGAAAATTAAGTTGTAATTTTGTTATTGTGAAAAATCAAATTTGTCAAAGTTTCTAAAATGCTATAAAATAATTGTGATAAATAAAGGAGATTTAGTTCAGCATAATAATCAAAAGGTAAATTGAAGTGTCCTTACTACCGACTTAAATTAACAGGTAAACTTTATTTAGGTACATAATATCCTTGGGTTCACCATTGAGATCATTGACCACCGAAATCACCCCGCTTCATTAAGCGCCCAAAGGACTAACGTTATTAAAAGTTGAAGGTCAAAGATCCAGGATCGGAGGGTAAAGCCAAATAAAGTCGTTGATTCATCGGAAGCACAGACGAAATTTTTATTCCCAATCAATAGTTCCGACTTACAAACGTGTTTGGAGGAGTTCGTTTTGTTTCTCTTTACAAGTTGATACATTGTGATCAGTGTGCAAAGGTCAAAGTATTTCATTTCTTGCTACAGTAGTCACTTTATTGTAAAATGTACCTACATATAAAATGTAAAAAGGCGTTTAATTAGCTTGTTTTGTTTACAGCTTATGTCAATATGAATACACGGTGTACATAAGAAGTTTAAATACTTGAGGGTGTAATTCTGTCAGTTTTAAGAAAAAAAATCACATGTACAGGGTTATTCATATAACATTTTACCCCTTCAACTTTTTTATTTTTTGAGTTAGATAGAAATAGTAAAAATAAAAGTTGTAGGGAATCTTTCTGTGAGTTTAACGAGTTTACGAAAATAGAAATTATACAGGGCATTCCAAAGATACGCACCAAACTTATGTTTTTTTAAAAGGAACACCCTGTATATTATTCGATTTTCGGAATCTCTACTTCTTCCTGATTCCAAAAATATATATGTGTTGTGGGTTTACTTAAGAATTTGCTCAATATTCTGCTTTGAAAGACTGTATCTCGCAATAGCCAATATAAAAATTGCTATGGAAAATAAAATAATAATATTAGATACTTATGCTCTATTTTAAATAAGTAGTCATAAGAGAAACATCAGAGTTTATCAACAAATACATAAATTATAAATTTTCAATAATTAGTCCATCATGTGCAAGACAAAGGTTACACTTTTTAATTAAATTTCTCTTAAAATGATTGACTTCACCAGATTCATTTAAAATGCGAATTTCCTGAGATATATTTCCTTCGGGTGATTTACATTATTCGTTCTCTTTTGATATACTCTATTCTTTTGAGTATCCCAGAGAAAAAAATACGTAGGTGTTAAGTCAGGACTTCAGGGAAGCCACAAAATTGTACCGTTGGCACCCATCCAGTCAATATAAGTATTGTCGGCATTTATTCTGTGGTGGAGCGCCGCGCGCCGCGGGCCGCGCCGTCTTGCTGCCAGACAATATTTTACGCATCAAGAGCATTAGCAAATTACATATTTCTCCTCTGTGAAGTTCAATGTATTTCAGTTCATCAAAGAGATAAAATACTGGACCTGTTTTGCTTCTGAATAGAGATATATTGGTGTGAATTTTCTGACGCTCAGTGATGTGAAATCTTACTACTGAAAACGCCACTTGTTGTAAAAGTTGCCTCATCAGTCCACGAGATAGAATCTAATAAATTATAAAAACAAATAATAATAATAGCAATATCAAACGTGGCAGTGCTAATAGTAATAGCAGTACCGTTGACGCTGGTGATATTAGTGACTGTAATTGTAGTAGTAACAGTAGAAGAAGTAATAGTTGTTGTGGCAATGTAATGGTGTCAATAACAGCATTACGAACCTATAAATTCTTCATTTTGTAAATGTCTATCTAGCATTATTTGGCAAAACTCGCGCCGCCTATTAGTGGCATTTCCATATAATTTTTGCACAAGGTGATAACAATATGGTATATATTTGTTTACTTTCTGAATCGAACTCTAGAATATTTCCAAATATCTTGAAGAATCTTGAATCGAATGTTTCGGGTTTTCTTGAAAGTAAAGTAAAATCATTTCATGCATATTTTCAGCTATAACGTTGTGGGGGTTATTTTTTACCGTACCAGTATTTCTCCATTTACGTCCATATACGTCTTGCAGGGAATCTTTGTGCAGACTCGCGTCTAGTGCGCATGGCATTCTTCTCACAAGAAAGATATCATTCAACAATATAATATTTTTCATCAATACTATAAAAGTTATATACCATTTTCAATGGAGTGCGGAAAATTGTGTTACATGTGCCAAATTTTCGGTTCTATGAAAACATATTTATTTTATTCTACAGAGCGATTTTGATATTTATTGTTCATGAGACTTAGTCTTTCAAAGCAGAATATTGAGCAAATTATTACGTAAACCTACAACATATATACTATAATACTATAAATAATTATATTTTTGTGTTTTATTTATTTATTTATTTATTTAGAGAATACACTACAGAAATTCCAATTACAGGGTAGGTAGAAACAGAAAACTACATCATACACTACATGATAAGAGATAAGTAACAATACAAAACATTACATATACCTAAACACTTAGACAAAACAGTATATAAATAAAAAAACAAAAATCAAATATAATTTAATTTGTAAATGTAACTTTTTTAATTATGGCTATATTACAATTAAAAATGTCAAACTGATTTTGAAACAGATTATATTTATCACACATTTGAAAAATAATTTAGTTTTGTTTGTTCTGTGTAGTTTATTTAATAAATAATGTTACGCGCCAATTTATAGTATTATAAATATTTGTTTAACATGTGAAATGTATTTAAAATATTTAAATTCTGAATTTTCCTATAGTATCCTTAAAAAATATCACAATAAAATATGTTCTATATTTACCAACTCTTATACTTATACTCTTCTTATATGTCACTTAATTTGATTTTGAATCTTTAAATGTAAATTTATTCGTTATATATTTTTTTAAATTATTCTCAAATTATAATTTAATTATATTTAAAAAAATTTTAATAATTTTAATGACAACTACACTACTAGTGTACTTACTAGTGTACTATTAGATTTTATAATTAAAAACTCTTAATTCAATTTCTACCTGTTACAATACATTGTTGAAATCAGGAAGAGATAGAGATTCCGAAAGTCGAATAATATACAGGGTGTTTCATTAAAAAAAAACAAATTTGGTATGTATTTTTGGAACCCCCTGTATAATTTCAATTTTGATAAACTCATTAAACTCACAGAATCATTCCCTATAACTTTCATCTTAACTATTTTTGTCTAACTCAAAAAATAAAAAGTTAAGGGGGGTAAAATGTTATATGAATAACCCTGTACATATAGGTATTTCATTCTCTACATTCTGTAGGAAAAAATAAAGTTAGATAATCCCCCTGAAGAATGGACCCCCTTGAAACTGTATAATCAAAAATAATTTTAAAATATGAAGAAATTAATCTGGGGTAACTTTTATTAGAAATATTAAAACTATGAAAGAATCCGACCGACGCGACGTAGGACGCCTTGTATATAAACATGCTTATCTAATTCGTTCTAATTGCATGTTTTGTACCCGAGTTAATTTATAATGTCTCTAGCACACTATGTTTGACTATAATATTCTATTGAGACATTTAGGACGCTTTGTCATACTACAAATACGATTCCATTAGTCCATTGTAATAATGAAACCGAAACAACAGAGGTAGATAGAGATTCTGAATAAACTGAATTATAATTACTTGTGTGTGATACTCTACTTGTTTATTAAAGCATTTTTAGTGATTATTAAAATATATTTATATGCAATATGATGAATTCGATCATTTCTATTCATGACAACTACAATATTTTTAAAATGTGTGGTAAATATATGTACAAATAATCAGAGGATACTAACAAACACATACTAACAAAAAAATACGTTATATAAAATAAATTTCAAAAAAATTACTTGTGTAGATGTGGGATAAGAAAATTAAAAACAGATATAAAAATCTATTCATTGACTTAAGATCAAGGGTTATTTTTATGAAAATAATTTTGCCTAACCAAAATTCTCACACTGAAAACAGTAATAGACAAATATAAAATACAAAAATCACATAAGTGTATATAGCGCACTCCAAAAAGTTATTAACGACGTTTCGAAAATCTGTCTGTTTTCGTTATTTTTGACAATTTAAATTTGTTTGTTTTTGCCTGTTGAAAGACAAGACAGACACACCCCTTGATGTCTCTAATTAGTGTCACAAAAAATTAATAAATAAACATATTTTTTTGTATTCCCAAGGGATCTATCTATACAGGGTGTCCGCAAATTTCACCGACAACATTAGATTGCATATTCAAGATGATAAATAAATACGATCTACGAAAAAAAAGTTAAATAAAAGCTTTGGTTTTTAAGTTACAGGCTTTCAAAGCCGTCAAAAATAAAACTAATTTAATTAATATCTTCATAAAATTAAAATTTGGCACATCTATTTGGACTATTATGGCGTATTATTTCTTAAAGCTTTAGTCAAATCGATATACTGGGTGATAGTTTTCTCCAGTTACCTCTCCATTTTAGCGGTTAAAATTTTTACAGTTATCGTATTTTTTTAGAACCGACAGCAGCATTGAAAAGGTCGTTTTATTAAAAAAAATGCCTTGAGAAAATCGCCTACAGAAAACCATTCTTGAGAAAAATTACATTATTTGCAGGTCTGTACATTTCAGTTTGTGTAGCAGTGTCACGGATTTAAAACTTTGAGTTCAGTAGGCGATGAAAACAAGATGTTGATTGCTGTGGCTATTAGGTAATGTCAAAGGGTTGCCGACAAACGTCCTTACGATTGTTTTTCTGTCGTTCGGTCTTCAAAGGAGGAACAAATTTTGTTGCAACTTGATGCATGTTCAATTTTTTAGTCAAAATTTTATGGCCTGACCTCCTATTGAGATGCTAACTTCTTCTGTAATTTCTCTGATAGTCAATCAGCGATTTGCAGGCACCAGATTATTACAGTTCATCTCCATAAGCTTGTTTCAAAAGTTGAAACGTTTTCGTGAAAGTTTTTCCCAGTTTCACCCAAAATTTTACGTTGTATCGTTGTTCCAGAAATTCGCACAGAAATGGTCACTAATACTTAAACACATTGCACTCAAATAACAATATTACGAAAACTAAATGAGATGTCAACAATGTGGTTACAGAGGGGTTATGTGCAACAACAGTTGGCAAACCGCATATCACTAAATATTACCATTTGCATGTAATTGAAGAAATTCGGTTATTTTCCGAACAGACCTCATATTATTATGGATTTGTCTGAGTTTTTTTTTATAATAGGTTCATAAAACCTATTAAATTTTGTTTTTTTTTACTAAATCATCGAAACGAATGTGGGAACGAATTCATAAATATTAAAAAAAAAACAAAACTTACTTTGAATTCCAGTATTTTAAGACGTATTATAATAATACGTAATATCAAGCAACGATGTTTATTTTATAAAGTTCATACTTCTCTGGACTATAAAATATAAACCATAGATGCTTCTAGAGTTATTTGAAACACAAAGTTGAGATAGAGGTGGGTGTTTCATATAAATAATGAGCTTTCTGTAACCATGACAGATGTTCTTTCCGTTCAGGATTCCACATGAAAAGACGTCAGATACAAAGTATGTTATTAACGTCGATTTTTTGTTCATCGTATTTGTTCTGTAAAGGAAAATATAAGAAAAATGGAGAGAGGTTTCCACCTCGCTGAACTAGAAAAGAAGGATTTACTATAAAAATTCAACTATCTCTGCAAGGCCTTTATTTATCGCTGTATTCTTAAATTTTTTGCCATTAGTTTTCAGTGAACATTATACAGGGTGTTCAAATTTGATTTAACTTTTTAAATATGCCCCCATTTGCGTTTATTGTTAGTAAATATAGAGAAGTACACGATGGAACAATGCGTTTTTATTGTTAAAAATTATTTTAAATTATTATTAAAACAAATAGTTCAACAAACAGTAGGTACCATTCAAAATATTGTGAATAAATGTGAATGTTCAATTCAAGATCAAAGAAATAAAATTTACAGTCGTACATTATTAACCATAACATGTCTACTTTAATATTTAATAAAGATATGTAAATATAAGTTTTAAAAAATTAATATAAAAAAGAACTCAAATATGAACACCCTGTACTTCTAAGACAGATTTGTTTTTTTCAGTAGAATATTTCTTTCAGAAAGGAAATTTCTTTTGAGTATATTTAGAATAATATTGCGTAAACAGAATGTATCAATAAAAGAAAGTTGTCCATAGCGTTTTTGATTTTCGGAATTTGCACTCGTAAAAATTATACATTAGAATATATACAGGGTGTTGCAAAATATTGTTCAGATAATCCTAGAGCAGATTTTACTTCCAAAAATACGAAAAAATTACTATAAACGTAGGTCCGCAAATGCTTCGTTTTCGAGTGTAAAAAAAAATAAAAAAGGTTTTTTCATTGATAATTTCTAAATTTTTGCATTTCAAACCCATCAGGGGCGTAGATATGGGGGAGTACCTATTGATTTTTGACCAGAACTAATTTTTCTACTGGGTTTTATTTTAATTTTCGGAACCTAATTTATTTTAGAGCAACATTTGTTATTTAGCGAGCGGCTTTCGAGTTATTGAAGATTTTAAAATAATTTTTAAAGAAATATTAAACAATTAGTATCAAACTTTTTTAATCCTGGCTTGAATGTATACCTATACCTGTATTAAAACGCAGGCCCGGTCTGGCTCTTTCAGGGGCCGTTGGAAAAAATCGAAATCGGGGCCTATTTGGTTTTGTCTGTTATTAGGGTGAATATCGACTCCCCCAAGGAAAACTGTCGTATCTCAAATTTTGTTATACTGAGATAATTGCATTTGAATAGTTGAGAAAATAATAATGTTCGTTATTTTTTTTTTATTACAAAAGCTAAATCGTTCTTCTTTAACAATGTAATTATTGTTTAGGTCTTAATTAATTATTGATGACTTAAATAAAATAGTTTAGGATAAGAAAGAAATGGATTTTGAATGAGTTACTACAGTTTTCGTCGACAACATTTTTTTGAGAAACAACTTGCTATACTGATAAGGTACAGATAAATTAAACATGTTCTATTTTTAGATAAAAAAATTATTGTTAATAATCAATAATGACATAAAAGGAAAATTTATTATGATTTAGAGTCAGAGTCATCTTCTTGGTGAATATTACTTTCTTCCCGGTGGTCAGTCTTACTAGCAGGCCGAAGGGAGTTGTAAAATCGGTGGTATCAAATTAGCCTTACACAGACCCAAAAGACCGCTTAATATTTTGCCATAAATTGGCAGCAAACCTTGATACAATCTTGGAAATTGATATTCTTCGCGTTTGCGTGTGTTTTTTGTTTGTAAGTCTAGTTCTTTATGATTTTCTCCAAAATTATACACAAAAAATACTTTATTGGGAGACTTTGGATTGCAGTGGATTTCTCTGAATTTACTGATTTTTACAGCCTCTCCAGTAATATCTTTTTTCCAGTTTTGTTTCTTTACCATTGGTTTAAAAGTTACAAAATCTTCTTGAGACATTTCTTTTACTTTATACTGTAGGTCAGTAACTTTGGCCATTTTTATTAGACTAATCCACTGATCAGGTCTATCAGGAGTGTATATAGCAGAGTGACGTTTTTTTGCAACTTCAATCACAGCATGCTGTCATTTTCATTCTGCGTGTGGTCAATTTCAAAAAAACGGTGTGTTATTCCCAAATTCAAAGTCATTGATGCATGCTTATGCAAACATCGCAAAAACAAAACGATTACGGTTTTGACCACAGCAAATGTCGGAATAAAGAATAACCTTTCGTATGCCATTTTCTTTAACAGTTTTTAAAAAGATCCATAAACAACTTCCAATTTCATCTGGTCCTCTCTTCGATATTTGCTCATGCCATACATAGCAATAGCCTTGATTGCTGCCTAAATCATAAATTGTAAAGTTGTATGTTGCGATTTTACTTTTATAATAAAAATCGGTGACTTCTGACTTGTGCGTTACTAACACCTTCTGTAAATTAAAACATGTTATTATTAGAGATTTTATCATTTTTCGAAAATTCTTTATCAATGTCTTTCAGATTTCGAACCGCAATTTTGTTTAAATTATGATTATTATAATCATCTTCCATTTTTTCTGTTCTCTTCTCGGGATCTGTATTCTTATAGGCACTACACACGGAACACTGATCTTTTTTTGGCTTAAAGAAAGCTATATTAAATTTCGAATTGAGTATCCCTGTATTGTAGCTACAGCATCCCATTTTTGTTGTTTTGCATGTTCTAAATACATTTTGTGCATTCGTGAAATACTCAAACCTTCTTCCAAGTACATTCGTTTTGAGTTTTTTTTTTATAATGAGGAGGCATAAGTGGAAAAAGTTTTATGTGTTCCATAATGTTTTTTATTAGAGCATCCGGGTTC
Organism: Anoplophora glabripennis; assembly: GCF_000390285.2. Classification (NCBI taxonomy): domain Eukaryota; kingdom Metazoa; phylum Arthropoda; class Insecta; order Coleoptera; family Cerambycidae; genus Anoplophora; species Anoplophora glabripennis. The sequence goes on along the minus strand of NW_019417347.1, from coordinate 56,359 downwards.
TTATGCGGTCTAGTGTTGCGTTTTCCTCTTCTGTCCCGTTCTACAGTACCACCTTCACCAATTTTTTGCAAAGCGGTGCTTACAACTGTTTCAGAAATTGCAAGCGTATTTAAGAACATCGGTTTGCAAATTTGTTTCTCATTGTTGTCAATGACAAACTTATAATTGCGAGAGAAATTCCTTCTGGAATATTTATTCAGTATGTTTTATTTTCTCGTTGTGTCACGCATCTTACAAGAAAGTCCCACTGCCGAGTATGATCTCCAACGTTCCAAAATTCGTCAAAAATGACTTTTCTAGCTTCTGCATTTATTTTTTTGTTGCATTTATACCTGCAAGTTTCTTTACAAGGTGATTTCATTACCTTTGCAAAAATAAGTTTGTCTATACGATTTTTATGTAATAAAAATTTGATTCAAATTTTAACTTATAAACTGATTCTGTCTCACTCACGCAGTGTGCAACGCGCAAACGCGGCAGACATAACAGAAGCTATTTACATGCTGCCATCTGGATCGAGCTTGCAAGGCAAACTCTCCCATCTATTTGTAGCTCAAATTAAAGTTTATTAGTTATTTCAAGCACCATCTTTAAAATATTAAAAATATACTTTTAATATACTTACCCTTGCAGTACTTATTCTGTTTTTAAATAATTTTTTTAACAGAAAAAAACTCATTGGGATAACTAGGTGACTTTGAATCGTCATTTCTTCGGCAGTTCAAATTAAAGCTCATTTCAAGTGCTATGCCGTTATCTGTAGGAATATAAGTATACTTACCACTGCAGTACTCGTGCCGTTTTCACAGATTTTATTTACGCTATAGCTCTATAGGCTACGTTCAAACTATTATTGGTTTTAAAATTATATAAAATTATATTAATATAGGTAATAAACTTAAACCTATCGACCCAGGATACAGGATAAAGAAAATCAATAATAGTTTGGACATGGTCCGAGAGCTTTAAAAAATTTTAAAGCTCTCGGTTATTATATTCTCATTTTTTCTTCCGAGTACATAACATAGGGCTATAGGGTAAAGCTTTATTATAAGGTTAAAAGACTTACAGTTTGGGAAATATTAATTTCTCTCGTTTTTCCTTCAAGCCCACGGCTTATAGATAAAGGAGATATAGTTTAAAGGGCTTACGGCTTGGAATATATTATTTATTTCTCTCTTTCTTTCCTGTAGGTACACTCTTTATAGGGGTATAGGCAAAATAATAAAATTTGTGTTATTTTTTCATCTGGGAAAATCCCATTTCTTTTCAATTTACGGTGGCTATATCTCATGAATTTACAAAAAATTTTCTTATACTTTTGGCGCCTTGTTAGTCGTTTAGGGGCCTATCTGCCAAAATAAGTCGGGTTTTGCCGACTGCCCGACCTGGCCAGACCGGGCCTGTTAAAACGTAAATGTCCAAATTTACAAGAAAATATTAATAAACTCACTTTATTAACCTTACCAATAACATATCGATAGCAATAATTAACAATTTCTCGGTTAGGATCATCTAAAAAAAATAAACTTTATTTTTTTTTGACACCCTCTATTTCGAAAACGAAGCATTTGCGGACCTACGTTTATAGGAATTTTTTTCATATTTTTGGATGTAGAATCTGCTCTAGAATTCTCTAAACAACATTTTGCAACCTGATTATTTTAACGTCATATACAGGGTGTCCCGTTCATGTTTCAAAAAAACTTGCGTGGAAGTTCCTCATGGGAAAATATGGGAGGTAGTTCATGTAACGTTTTTTTCTTAGACGCCCCGTTTTCGAGATACAGTGTGTTGAAATAATTTTCCTTAATTATCTTTAAATCAGCTAAAGATAAAAATATCAAAGTTTATACACGAGTAAACATCAACTGTGCGTTAAGAATAATGTGCGAACGGTTTCTTTCTGAAAAGCAGTGTCGCCAATACAGGTAATCGAAAAAAAATGTCAAAATTTGTTTCATTTCCAAACGGTTTCGTAAACACACACATTTTCAGAAAAATATACAAGGTGTCCCAATCGAGCAAAATAACGTTCTTATACTTCTTACTACTTTAAATTGTGGAGTTCTCGACTTATACTAAAAAACATTTCTGTCCATACCTTTACAGTTTCCGAACACTTACAACATATAGTCCACAGTACAGGCCCCCTCTGGAAAGTTGATTACCACATACTTTATAACTCCTGAGGCGCTTCGTTTTGACGAGTCTACCACATTTTTCCTCTGCGACTTTTCTCGATTCCTCCGTTTTTCCACTCGGAAAAGTCCAAAAACATGGCTATTTCCCGGGGTCTTGAAAAGTCAAGACCACATCTTTTATTTATTTATGTAAATTATTATTTGTTTCAAATAAATAATTATAATATTGCTTATTTTATGCTTAAAAATTTAAAAGTTATAACCAAATGAAGTTGTTTTTGAGGCGATTAATACTATCTTAGTGCATAATGCATTATTTCTAAATAAATTAATATTATACTTGATATAAAAATCCTTTTTTCTCTTTCAAGTTTTCATTCGCGTTTGTTATTTTTCTTTACAAAAATTTTCCTATTTTTCTAAAAGAAAATCCTAAAACTTTTGTGCATGATTTTTTTTACACTATACATACTTTTTTGAAATCGTTTAATTCTTTTCTCGATATTTATTTGGCTAAACTGAGCATATGTATAGAGATTTACAATTACAAGAATAAAACGAAAAATATATACAGGGTGTTTCAGAAAGGCCTCCCGCAAATAAAGGGGGTGATAGTACGACAAAAAATGAGAATTTTTTGTCTTATGATCTATATGTTTATCTTCTTTTGTTTTCGAGATACAGACAAAATAAAATTTTTTAAATAACATTTAAACAGTCCGGGGTTTTTAAGGGTGCCAAATATGCTAGTCTAATTATTTTTTGTATATTTCATAGAGGGCGCTAGTTATGCTACATTCTTATTACATTTTAAGTTCTATTTTTTTAAGGTTAGGTTTTTTACCATTCGGGCTCCAATTTTATTTTCTAAAAATGTATGTACTCTTGTTAGAACTTCCTAATGTGGACGATTTTCGAGAAAAAAGGCTTTTAATTAAACTCTTACAATATTACACTATGAAATAAGTGACTTTTCTCAACGTCCACATTAGGAAGTTCTAACAAGAGTACATTGTTTTTAGAAAATAAAATTGTACATTAGAATGGTAAAAAACCTAACCTTAAAAAAAGTAGAACTTAATATGTAATAGGAATGTAGCATAACTAGCGCCCTCTACGAAATATACAAAAAATAATTAGACCGTGGTATTTGGCATCCTTAAAAACCTCGGAATACCAAATTTCATAAAAATATTTCGCACCGTTTGGAAATTTTCATAAAAATGTTATTTAAAAAATTTTACATTGTCGCTTTGTATCTCGAAAACAAGAGGAGATAGACATATAGTTCATATGACAAAAAATTCTTATTTTTTGTCGTCCTTACCCCCTGTATTTAAGGGAGGTCTTTCTGAAACACCCTGTATTGTATATTTATATTTTGCTTAATACATGAAAATACCTTATTAGAAATTATAAATACATATGTACATATTTTTCACACCTCAGGAGTTATAAAGTATGTGGTAATCTGTGGACTAATATCAATTTCTTCACAAAATGAAAACTTTCCAGATATTTTTAAAACAAGAGAATAATTTTATTACTCAAACATAACAATGTAATCGGTGGCTGTCAAATTTGAGTCACAAATTCATAGTACACTGTTTGGTGATTCTAAATCTCTAGTGAGTCCTAAAATGCCTTGTTACAAACAATTATGTTTTTTTTTTAACTGCAAATTTTATCAAAGTTTAGCAAGAGCAAGAAAAAATTTAGAATCAATTCTGTATAACATGAGGGGTGCAGGTAAGTGTGAGTCTTCACTTGTGATACTTCAATGACCATGGATTTATAGCCAATTTATAACTGTTAATGTATGTAAATTTTATACTAAATTTGGTGCTTCTAAGTTAAAGCGTTGCAGAGATTAACTTTTTCAAATTTGGGGCCTGTGCATAGATAAGTCTGCTTAAATTATAATATTTTGGATATACAGCGTGATGATAAAATTTGGAAAAAAATTCATAACTTTTATACTGAGTGATTCGCCGAGACTGGTCGATTTTATTCTCGGGAGGGGCATCTTTTAAGATGATTCAATTGTATACAGGGTGACCCAGAAAAGCTAGGTGGCCAATAAATTTGTTTTTTCTTACTGAACAGCCTGTATATTTTTTCATATTTGGATAAAGCTTTCTCTTACGAATACAATGATGGGTCTATCTCAAATAACAAGCGAGATATTGCGATAAAATTACAATTATTTCAAAAAATTATTTAATGTCATTTTTCATAAAACAAATTGTACTTGGAAACGAAACAAATGCAAATAATTAACAAAATTTAACGTAAATTTTCAAATTGTCGTCCACCAACAATTTGGCACTGGCCCGCGTGAGTGTAAACACTTTGCACACTACGCCAAATAATTTCTGGGCTGATTATTTTCATTTCAGCATGAATTCTCAGTTGAACTCTGCTAAATTGTTTAGTCATTTGAAGTATACCCTAGATTTTAAATAACTCCATAGAAAACAATCCAGAGGAGTCAGTCAAGTCGGGGGAACGCGGGGGCCACTCAAGAGATCATCTCCGCCCTATCCAACTTTCAGGAAATGTATCAAGATATTGCCGAACCTCTAAGCTAAAGTGAGGTGGAGCTCCATCTTATTGAAACCAAATATTTTCATGGGGTATATCGCCGTCTGCAGCGTTGGGGAAAAGAACTGCTACAGCCGGCACCAACTCAAAACGCAGAAAATCTAAATATCTGGCAGCAGTGAGGTTTTCTTCAAAAAAGTAAGGACCTGAAAATAACATTCCTATGATTCCCACCCGTATATTTAATTTGCCTTTTGGAATTCTTGAGCCCAATGGGAATTATCGTTTGACCAATATCTACAATTATGGCTATGTTTGGATTTTCATCACACCGCAACAATAATTGTTTACAAAAATGCAACCGGCGGTCTGGATCGTCCTCATTTAATTCGTGTATCATCTGGACTTAATACCCATGATACTTTTCTGTACAAAGCAACTTTACAACATATGATTGGTCCAAATTGTTGTTTAGGGCTAATTGTCTTGTTGACTGATGGGGATTTTCTTCAATTTCCAGCAATACATTTAAATTGGTTTCTTCAGCGATTTGGGGTCGACCTTGTCACAACAAGGTCGACCTATCTCTTACGCACCCAGTCTCTGTAAACTTGGCGACCAATTTACTCACCGTAGATCGTGCAATTGGTGGTCTGTCAGCATGTGTTTGATTAAACAGATCCCATGCTTCCGCATTTCTATCCTTTCACGTTCAGCTAAATATGCCATTCCTTCTAAGCTCCAAAAAATTCAGTGCTAAATTGGCGAACTTTATTAAGGTTATATAACGCACTAATTTGTGAAAATGTCACGCTACAACAGTGGTGTTTTTGTTTCTAAGCAACGATTAAAAAACGAAATTTAATAATTTTTATCAGTGACCTGAATGCCAACAAAAAGAACCCTATTTTTTATTGCTAAACTTGCAAACTTCTTTTCGTTTTTCTTCGTTAATTATTTCAATATTGGCCGTCCAGCTTTTCTGGGTCACCCTGTGTACAACTGAATCATCTTAAAAGATGCCTCTCCCGAAATTGACCTGTCTCGGCGTTTATTTAAAAATTACTCAGTATAAAAGTTATGAATTTTGTTCCAAACTGTATCATCACGCTGTATACTACGGGACTATATACGGGACTCCCTGCCTGTATTGTTTTCTTGAAACTGTTCCGCAATTACTCTTGCATCCTTCCAATGTGTCTAGAACTGCTCCTCCCAAATTTTAATGCAATCGATAACCTAAAGACTGACTAGTTTAATTTGAATTTGTTACGCCAATTTGTGTTTAATTCAAAATAAATTTTGATAGTAACTTTTTTGCGCCTTCAAATCCATGTTTACAGAAAACCCTTTGCTTAAAATGACATTTTGTAATTTCCTGTTTGACGTTCTGTTCAGAAACACTCGTATAACAAATTCACTTGCTTTTTAAAAATTTTCGTCTAATATTTTTATAAATAATACTATATAAATTTTTGAGGTTTATTGTTATAAAAACAGCACTAAACAATTATTTAAGATACGTTCTATTCTAGAAACATTGTGTATATTTATAATTGCTGAAAGTCGATTTAATGAAATTATAAACTTTTTTGATAAAACCCATACTACTACCTTGTACCAATAACTGTCTAAATCGGCATTATATTACGACAGCGTTGTTAAAATTAATGGATACTGAAATTTTGAAAACTTATCATGTGTAATATTAAAATTCAACGTATGAGATTAATTATGTTCACTGAACAACTTAATTGGAATGTAATAGAATACGAGATAAAATGCGATGTAATTAGATCAATATGCTTTGCTTTAGACTGTATATAAAAATAAGATTATTATAAGTTTTATTTTTTAATTGTTATAAATATTTTTTAATTCATTAGTACTTCATTGTTTCTTGCTACCGGTTTGAAGGTCTTTTAATGTTGTTGTTGTATTACATATTATGTCTGTGCATAACCTGTGGCGGTAATGTGAAAATTTCTAGCCTTATATTTTTCTTTTGTGGAAGACGTGACGAATGTTGTGAAAACTTTACTTATGCTGTAAAAGTGAAAGCAGCAAGCAGCAATTTATGCCAAAGTTAACTGCATAAAGTAATTTTTAAGAAAATCAAATTAGAAGATAACATTTTGTCAAATAGGACAAATTTTTGTAAACTATATACAGGGTTACAACTTTTTAAATGTCTAATACAGGTATCTTTTTTATTTTAAGAGATACAGGTTAAATGAGCAAAAATGTGCAGAATTTTATGGCGATTCCTTTCTAAATTTAGAGAATTCCAAATAGTTCCGAAGATATTCGAAGAAAACCGATTTTATGCTACTTCTTGTTTAGTCGTATTTCACTGTTTTTTTTTTAATTTTAGGACAAAAATGTGTAGTCTGATATTAAATGATGTGAGGAATCGATTTTTGCTGTCAGTATTAACGCATCTCTAAAAATGTGTGCTGAGCGGTAGTTAACTTTTGTTTTTGGTTTGGATGCCATATGAAGTTTTGCCTCATTAGAAGGACAAGGAAATTCTCTTTATAACGATGAGGTTTTCTTAAATAAATAACCAAGATATTGAATATAATTACAATTTTAATAAAAAAATCAAGTAGCCATGTGAAGCATTTGAATTTTTTCTATAAACTAATTTAATATATCTTATTTTTAATACTTTCATGACCATGACAAGAGCAACGAACAAAACAACATAGATAAACCAACACAAAATTAAATGGTAAATTTAAATTTTATCACAAATGTTCGAGGTGCACACCGTTACTTGATGGTCCAGTTACTTGGACGCCGAGAAGTCCTGATTTGACCATTCTAAACATTTTTTTTTTATGGTTATGTATACAAGGCGATACGACAATGAGGAAGATTTGAGAATAAATATGTCAAGAGTGATAAATTCAATAACTCCTCACATGATTCAATCTGCTACTCAGAGCATTTATAAACGAGTGTAGAAGTGCATAAATAGTACCTACTGGCATGATCAGTTTCTGTTTGCTTTTGCTTTTTGGTTACATTATGTCGGTATTTCTGGTACTGTGGCTAAACACCGATGCCAGAAGACGAGCAACCCCCAACTTGGAAATTTTGCCGAACTTCGCGCGATCAGCGTTGCTTGATTTTTTATATTGATAATATTCATGCCACGCCGCACTCGCCCCCTGTTGATCGGTTGATTAAGTGGGATCATGGGTCTAAGTGTCGCGTAATAATTCTTGATACATTTTCTGGAACACAACATTTTAATTCGCAGATTGTTTAATGAATGTTGTTTATTTGCGCATCTTCCATTCCTTTCGAAGGAATAAACATATTTCAGAAATACCCTGTATACAGGGTGTTTCATAGTGATGTACAAATATTTTAAGGAGGTGTTTAGAAAGTAATTTTAGGAGAGGTACTTCCAATATATTTTTTTTATTTGAGCCCCCTCCCCTGAGAAAATATTCAAAACTCGAAATGGTTGAAAAAATTAGCTTTCATTTTTTTTTACGAAAACGGTTAAACTTAGAAATTTGAATTTTGGTGCACATTAACAGCTAGTTGAATGGTATTTTTTGGTAGTCTTTTTTCTCTGGTTTATGTCTTTGAATGAAAGAAATTAGCACCCCTTGGTTTTATTTCTCTCACAATTTTTTTCTACGTTAGCCAATTCCAGCAATATATCAATTTTTACTACCAATGCAGGGGTTACTGTACATTGTAAAATTAAATGGGACAATATTATTATATTATACTGTAATAAATACCGTAGATTTTTTTGATGAAAATATTTTTTGACTATTGGAAGTCTCTAAGGTTGACATTTTCCTTACTCAGAAAAAAAAAGAGAAATGGTATCTTAGCAACAAAAGTATTCATTTTTAATCCTAGGAGCTAAAGTTGACACTTAATCCTTAGATTAGTTTTAATCAAGTTTTAATTTATAAAAGTTTTTTCAACCAAATTTACAATAATTTTTGTTGATATTAAATACACAGTTTGCAGAAGTATTAAAATTAAATAAACCATTGAAATTGCCACTACCCTCATTCAAAGCAGTCCAGCACGTTTTCATCAGAAATGACAACGGTGCTTGGTTTATCATTACCACTGTCAACTTTCAGTATTCTTTTCGCAATATTTTCTTTATTCAAAAGTGAGGTTTCAATGTAGACTTCCGCCATAGTGCTCGATCTCCATCCTCCGTGTCTTTTGAGACAAGTGAGGTCACCACCGCCGTCAATAAAAGTTCGTGGTAATGCGTGTCCATTGTACTCCTTCAAAGCTTCAAAAATTATGCCACTTCCTGCGAGACGGTCCTGATATTATGAATACCGACCACAATTCGATGACACTTTCCACTAACATTTCTGAGAAATAAACGACGTTCTGGTAGAACGTAAAGCAACATATTTTCGATATAAACTTAAGTAATTGTCTCCCAGCACAGTAAAAGAACGTGGTCTCTTGGTTTTGGTGTAGGAAATTTTTATAAATAAGGCGGATTTAACATCTTCAACATTATCAATTGTTAAATTGACTAATTCATCGGAACGACATGCGCCTGCAACCCCCAATATTAGGACGACCTAGAAAGAAAGCTTTTTAAAAATTTTGTTCTTTTATTTCTAAAACGTTTACCTTCATCATCAAATATAAATTATCAGGTGCACTATTCAAAAAGCAATCAACTTACTCATTTGCTCGCGATTTTTTCGGTACATATCCCTCATTTTGTCTCTTGAGAAAAGCATGTAATTTTGAATATTTGCTTATATCAATCCCCTTCTTTATATCCAACGTTGACCGCAACATTGAATATTGTGACCAAAGCGTTGACGGCTTCATTTTATTTACTATGTTTGAGAAATGCAATATACTATATACAATAAATACTTAATGTTTTTTTCTTTGCACCAATCTATAAAACGTTGGTGGACATATTTATAAATTTCTCGAGATTTCTTTGGGACAAGATTCAAAGAAACCTCTTCATGTACCTACACCTAAATCTTCATTAGATTCCATTTTTACAGAGTTTTCAGCAAATTGAACCACAAACAATCTCAAATGAACTCAATTAGCAATATAGCGACTACTGTTTGACAGAGTATCCATCTATCCTACGTACCGACATTACTTTATTATTCAAATTTGGTTTGAATAATTTCGGTTGGAGAAAAAATGTCTTAAATAAATTGTGTTAAAAATGTCTTTTTTGTATCTCAATTTTACACAAAAGTAACGCTTTTAATCCTAATATAACAATATACAATTTACGCGTGTTTAAAATTGTAGCAGTTTTTTACACAAAGTATTGAACCTCAATAATGCAATAATTTTTTACAAGGTATATTTCCCGTGTAAATATTTAAAATTTTTTAAAATAAGATCAAAATAGCAGAATTATAGCTTGTGGCGTTTTTTACGAGACACCCGGTACAACATCCTTTCAAGAGATAGTTCTCAAAACTTTACCGAAATCTTAGAATCGCGACGAACTACACCCACCGCTTCCCAAATTATGATGGAAATTCTTAGTCTTCACTTTAACTTGCGCATAAAAATTAGTTATGAAGACACATTACGAGCCGCTAATGGGCCTTATCTAATAGCGATTTACACCACGTCACGCCCATTTGCACTTTGATATATCCCAGAAATTAGCGGTTCGGCATGATTAATCAATCTTGCTCTACCTACTTCTGGGCTTCCGAGCATGTTACAGGCTTGTGATTTGTTGGATCCTCAAAGTCTTTCCGGAAAAGATCCAAACGGTTCGCGGTTTTGATAATATCGATTTTATAATTAGCATTAACTCATTTTTCGGTTTGAACACATACTGTAATAATAAAATATGTAGTAAAAATACAGTAAATAAAATATAAGTGTGGATGAAATACGATTTACAAAGTACATCATATCTTAATTAATGTATTATTTTAGTGTGGCATCACATACTTAGATAACTCGCAATAACGCTGTCACAATTGAAACCGTATAGACCGAATATGACTTTTGTGTACAAACAACAATTTAGTTATGAATTAGTCAATTTAACAATTGAATTTAAATGAATGTTGACTATTACTTTTCAAAGTCTTTTGGATGGAGGTTTTTGAAATGCCTAAACCCTGTTTAGAAGCACGAACTGATGATTCAGGGTAAACATGAAATTATGCCAAAACATTGACGATGTTACCTTCATCTAAAGTTATCGGCTTTGGCAAAATCGACCATGTTCTAACTGGTTTCTTAAAATTCTTCGTAAAACGTGTCTATTCATTGGTAGTAAATGAGGATATCACTCATTAAATACCCTGCGAGTCCTGTTTATTATCTTGTGACACTCTCCATGAATAAATAATAAATTTGTAACGTACTTTACTCGGTCGCCAAATTTTTGTAACACCCTGTATATACTTTACTTTATTTTGGTTTTGATTTTGCGGTGGTGACTGACTCTAAACGGAATCTTAATTCACAATTGCGAATTCTAATTTACTGGATTTATTGACGTCACCGACGTCCCTATTTGGACGCCTACTTTATGACGACCCTTGACTACTAGTTTATCGGCAGCGGTGGTTGGCAGCCGGCGGTGGTGAGTGACGTCTCACAGGAACTACTCCGGATTGAATCTTTTTTGTTCGGTTTCTGTCTCGGGCGCCAGTTTCCCAATCTTTTACGTGGGGGAAACTCCACGTGAAACCTACCCTCGGTATAAAGTACTCGGGATAGCTGCAGTGAAGAAAGTTTAATTCCAGGGGTCTGTTATATTTCTCTTACTTTTAATCAAAGTTGTTCTCTGAGTGTAGTGTTATTTTCCTTTTAAAATAAACGGTCTTATCAGTGTAGGTCACAAAAAGATAAGCAGAGCCGTTTTTACTGATCGGAATTTTATCAACTTTGTCGGTATTAAAAATGAATGCAAACTGGAAATATGTTTACTAGATTTATTATAAGGCCTACGGAATTCGAAACAAACAAAACAAAAAATAGATTTTAATTATTATAACTAACTAAAATTCAGGAATGTAAAAATACTTTACAAGCGGTGTAAGAATAACAAAAATGGGTTAGAGCAATTATTTACGACGGATTTAATATGCCTATTCGGTTTTCCGGTGCTGTGAATAAATAAAAATTAGCACATAGTCAAATATCAGGACTCAAAAATCGGTACGGTACAAAAACGGAGTCTTTGGCGTTTGGTTTATTTAATAAACAATCTAAGACTTTAAGAAACGGTACGCCAGAATAATATTCGGTTTTAAATTTCGGTCGGTGCTAGAAAGGGAAAAATAAGGTTAATAAATTAGAGCAATAAATAATCAATAAAATAAGTCGGTCCTAAATGTTTCTGCAACAGAGAAAAATGATTACGGGTTACTCTAATTCTACAAATAAATATCGGCGGTAGTTTCTAGCAAAGCGACGGAAATTAAGCGAAAATGCGACCAGCCAGGAGAAAAAGCCAAGCAAAGTGGTTTACATCAGGCACAAATAAGCAAACGGTAATCAGGAAAATGATGTTGTTGGTAAACAGGAGGCAAAGTCTGGTCGAGGTGCGAGTTCAAATGCGGGGCGGCCGACAGATTTCTTCCCGAAGCGGTGGAGCGCCCAGCCAAACTTCGAGGGTCTATCCATCGCTGCACAGCCGACACACAACGTCTTCTACTGGCGGTGGAGCACCCAGCCGAACCAGCAGTTTCGGTTATTGTGCCTTACAGCGTTTATCAAGCTTAGGCGGTGGAGCACCCAGCCAAACGTTCGCTGACAACGCTGCTGCTGTACAGTCTGACACCTTCACGTCCTCTACTGGCGGTGGAGCACCCAGCCGAACCAGCAGTTTCAGTAAAGGGGCTCACAGCGTTTGTCGAACGACGGCGGTGGAGCAGCCAGCCAAACCCTCGCCGATAACGCTGCTGCCGTCGAGCCTGCACTCAACGTCTTCCGCTGGCGGTGGAGCACCCAGCCAAACCAGCAGTTCGGTCGATGTGACGGACAACGTTCGTTGAACGAGGGCGGTGGAGCACCCAGCCAAACCTTCGCCGACAACGCTGTGGTCGTACTGTCTTGCCAAAGTTCAAAACGGCCAGACTTTTACCATAGCAGGACAAGTGAAAATAGGAAAATACAATTTGTTTACTTATTCCGGACGGTTGCTTCTGGCGGCTAACTCCTTGGGTCGGGTGGCGGTCTTTGGTCGGTTTTCAGGTCCTCGGGGTGGTCCTCGGGCTGGTACTAGAGTTCTTCGAGTTCTGGCAGCGAACTGAGGATTTTCGTCCAGGAACGGTAATTTTATTGCCTCAATCCCCCCTTGACTAGGCAGGAGTCGTGGTGGGATTATGCGCGCGGCCCTCGACAGTGTGGGGCAAACGGACGGTTCGACTCGACTCGCGGTTAATTGCTCTCACCCAATTAAACTAATTAAATAAATAACTGGCCCACGGCCTTGCATAAAACTGGAAATTAATACCGGTTCATTACAAATTTAAAGAATAAATGTTAACGTTTTCCATTCTTTAACAATAAATAATACTCAAATAAACATTCACTGTTGTGTTAAATTGACAACAATAAACTGGTGATAGATTAGGTGTTTGGTTTGATGTTCCAATAAATATTTCACAGCCATCCGCAAGAAATTACATATGCGATATCCGTTGACTGCACGAAAAACAGTAAATACCTTAAAAACCAGAAGAGATAGGTAATGGAACATTATACCATTCGAAAGAGAACAAAGTTGTTCATCAGGTTGCATACAAATGTACAGGGTGTTACATTTAAAAAAAATCAAGTTAAGATGGCTTAAAGTTGACTAAATTCGGTATTAAATTTCTACTACCCTGTATGAAATTAAGTCATTTTGAAATTTGGCAGGGAAGCTTAGAGTTTTAGTTATGCCGCCTATAAATTGTATCACTCGAACTTTATTATTGTAAAATACACATATTTTTGAATTAAGCAGTGCTTTTTTAATTTTTTTTGAAAAAAATTAAATACATTACAAACGGTTAACTTTAAGAATAGGAAAGCTTTATGAAAGTTCACCTAAAATTTGACGTAGAATTCAAAATTGCAATAATATACAAGATGTTCCATTTAGAATAATGAAGATGAGGGAAACTTCCTGGCATTCCCGAAAACACTATTGCCCAAATTTTCAAAATTAAAATCGAAGTAGTCTGAAATATGTCTAATGTCTCGTCACCGTGGGTCACCCTGTATATATAAAATAAAAAAAGTTATAAAAAGCAAAAGAAAACGGAAATCTCAAAATTGACATTCACGTACCCATAACCAAACTTTTCTTGAGCCTATAAATGAATTTATTTTCAATGCGCATGCTCGGTCAACCTAGATATTTTATTATATTAATTATTATAAAAGTCAACCCTATTCTATTTATTTAAATATATAAATTATATAATTCTTTAATTTTTTTGTCACTCGGGGTTCGAAACTTCTTAAATATTTCTAATGTTGTCAGAATATTGTTATATTTAAAGTGACGACATAAGAAGACATTTTTTTAGCACTAATGTCTAAAGTACATAAGATCGAAAATCGATTGAGTAAAACATGAAGAAAATTCTTGACAATATGTACTATGGGTTGCCTACCATTTGGCGAATGTGTTATTACTACTGAAAAGGCCTATCGTTAATGTTATTCATGCTATGGAACAGTGTCTCGCGTGTAGTAGTTTCTTACAGTAATATCAAAAAATTAAATGTGTGAAATTACAAATCAAATGTGAATTCACATGTAAAGTATACATTCTGTCAAAAAAGTATCCAAAATTTGCCATTTAAAAGTAAATTTAAATTACCTTTTTGATAGAAAGTTGGTAGCACTGTACTCTACACTAACGCATATTTGAGCGCCATCTGTCAAGCAGTTTGTTTGTTAATTTTGTTAGTTTACCTAAAGTGTGCTCCGGATAATGTTATTGAACAAAGAGTTTTCCTAAAATTTTGTGCTGTCAACGGAAATCCTTGTGCTGAATAGTTGAAAATGTTGGGAAAGACGTAGGTAATTCAATTTTATCGAATACTCAAGCATACGAATGGTACAATGCATTCAAACATTGCCGAGAAGTGGTTGATGATTTGCCACGATCTGGCCTTCATTCAATGTCTTCAACTTAAAAAAACATTGATAAACTGAAGGAACTGGTGCTAGCAAATCGTCATTATAGTTTGACAGAGCATATGAACTAAACATATCTGACGAATCAGTTCGCACTATTTTAGTTGATGTTTTGGATACGAAGCGTGTTGCAGCACGGCTGTTTCCAAAAGCGATGAATTTTTTTCAATCGCAAACATGTTGCTGAAGACATGTTTGAACGAGCCAATTCGGACTCTACATTCATGCAACGCATCATAACGGGTGATGATACATGGGTTAACGAGTTTGACATGCAAACGAGCCCACAAGCTTCGGAATGAAGTTTTTTAATGAGCCGCAACAAAAAAAACACGTTCAAATCTATCAAAAATCAAAGTCATGTTGACTTTGACTATCGTGGTGTTGTTCACACAGAATTCCTTCCGGATGGAGAAACAGTCAACAAAGAATATTATTTGGGCTTTGTGGGTCGTTTGAGAGAGAGTATCCGTCGCAATAAAACAGATTTATGGAAGGACATTTCTTGGATTTTGCACCACAATTGTGAATGAATTTTTGACCAAAACTCAACGAATGTCATCGAGCAGCCACCGTATTCGCCGGATATGGCCCTTGCTGACTTTTCCTCTTTCTCAAACTTTAATTACCACTTCGTGGAATACGTTTCGAGTCCATAGAAGCCATAAACGAAAAGTGCTTTGACTAATGGATTGTTCGTTGGAAAAAGTGTTCGAGCCCATCTTGAAGGAGACAAAATAAATTTTGATTATTAATTAAATATATTGTGTTTTATTGACAAATTCCACATACTTTTTTGACAGAATGTATAGTATTCTCTAAAATAATATTTGACCTAATGCTATTTCAAATTGTAACAAAAGTTTTGGCAAATGTATTAGGAATTACTACTAAGACTACAAAACTGCAATTATACATTTAATTGGAGGTATAGTTATATGTATTTAAAAATATTTACTATCGCAATTCGTTCGATCCTTAAAGTCTTTGTGAAAAGATCCAAACGGTCACATTTCTAGAAATATTGATTTTGTAATTAGCATTAATTCGCTTTTAATATGATTGTATAGGTACTTGAAAATAAAATATTCATACATAAAACGCATTCCAATGAACAATATTCACATGGTATGAGTAAATGAACAAATGAGTAAAATTACATCTAATCCGGGTTTGTTACTTGTTTGTGTATATGAAATTATAATTGAAAAAAATAAATAATAAAAACGCTAGAGCGAACTGTGATTTATTGAATGTCTAAAGTTGTCTATTTGCGGCACAGATTTCGTTTTGTTCTTTATTTATTAGATATTATTAGATATCTTCGAAAAAAAATTAAAAAATAACCCTTGCGCCAAAAAGGATCAATTAAGGGTTATTTTTAAAACCGTCTTAACTAAATTCTAACTGAGACTTGCGGGAATGGCAATCTACTCCCCTAGAATTACGCCCCTATACAAAATAATAGAGGTATCTTTTAATTTTTCTTTCAACGGTATTATTATAGTTTTGAATACTAGCAGGACTAATGTAAACAATAAACCATAAGAATATTATGAAAACCACAGTAATATTGAATAAATAGACATTTGTCAAATCAAATTGGCGGAAGCTATCTCAATCTCCCTAAAAATAAAAGACACAACAACACAACAATAGTTCAGTTACGTAGTGATTTTAAATATAACTTTTTTCTCGAAATCTGTAAAAATGTTTATAATATTTTTAGTGATAGCAATTCTATTTCTAGTATACATACATCCCCAAAATTTTTTGTTTGAAGTTTTGGATCATCCCGTATAGTTAATTTTTAATTTTAAAAAAAAGAAGGGTGCCAATTTTGGGACCAATGTGACCATCTTAGAAAAGTGTACTGTCCTACGTTTTTTGTTGTTTATTACAAATATGACTTTAGTTTTGCTGTAATTGAGCCGTTTCAGAAATAGAGAGGAAAATCAGGATGTCCGCAAATTTCACCGACAACGTTTAACTGCATATTCACGACGATAAATAAATACGATCTATGAAAAAAAAGTTAAATACATTTTTTTTGTTTTTGAGTTACAAGCCTTCAAAGTTGTCAAAAATAAGACTAATTTAATTAATAATTTCATAACCCTTTTACCGATCGCGTTAAATTTAGCACATTTATTTATAAAGCTATAGTCAAATCGATATACTGGGTGATAGATTTCTCCGGTTACCTCTCCCTTTTAGCGGTAAATTTTACACTGGTCGTATTTTTTTAAAACGGGCAGCAACATTGAAAAGGTTGTTTTATTTAAAAAATATATTGACTTGAGAAAATCGCTTACAGAAAACCATTTTTGAGAAAAATTTCGTTATTTGCAGGTCCGTATGTTTCGGTTTGCGTAGCAATGTCACGGATTTAAAACTTTGAGTTCAGTAGGCCATGAAAACTAGGTAATTATTGTCGTGTTTCTTTAGGATGCTCATTAATTCACACATGCAAATTATGAAAATTTACAATTCCGTTCCTTGTAAAACAAGATTCGTCGGTACAATTTTTGAAGCATATTATTATCTTCTGCGAAGCCATTCACCAACCAGCAAAATTATAAACGTGCGTTGGGATCTAAATTTTCAAGTTATTGAGCAGGAGTTAAAAGAAATGGCCGAAGAAGTTGCTTTTTTAAAGTTTTGTGAACATTAGTTTTCATACATTTAATTGTCTTGATACACGGCGGACACTTCATAATTTGCATGTGTGAGGTGATGAAAATCCTAAAAAAACACGACAATAATGACATTACCTAATAGTCACAGCAATCAACATCTTGTTTTCATCGCCTACTGAACTCAAAGTTTTAAATCCGTGACACTAATAAGCAAACCGAAACGTACAGATCTACAAATAATACCATTTTTCTCGAGAAAGGCTTTCTGGCGATTTTCTCAAGGACAATATTCTTTTTAAATAAAACCAATGTTGCTGCCTGTTTTGAAAAAATACGACCACTGTAAAAGTTTTGACCCCTAAAAGGGAGAGATAACCGTAGAAAATTATCACCCAGTATATCGATTTGACTAAAGCTTTAAGAAATAATACGCCAGAATAGTTCTAATAAATATGCCAAATTTTAACGCGATCGGTAAAAGCGTTATGAAAGCGTAATTAAATTAGTTTTATTTTTGACAACTTTGAAGGCCTGTAACTCAAAAACCAAAAATTTTTATTTAACTTTTTTTTCGTAGATCGTAATTATTTGTTGTCGTGAATATGCAGTCAAACGTTGTCGGTGAAATTTGTGGACATCCTGTATATTATAGCTTTAGACCAGGCAGATCCAGAAGCCATTCGTGGCTACTGTTATCAATGTAAGAACGGACTTAGAACGGTAGGATGTTGTGCGTACGTCATGACAGTTATTTGGTATTTAGGACATGGGCAATACCAAGAAACAATGAGACTACTCGCCGAAGATTTATCGTTAATGCCAGTTTTACAAGAGTATTCTGATGAAGATAACTAATAAAAAATACGAGGTATACATTAGAGCGCTATTAAATGATGTTAAACGTGTAACCCGAGGGGTTATTTCTTCATTTATCTATCTACCGTTATGACCAGTATCATAACGATATTAACTTGTAAAAGAGTCTACTATTTAATTCTCGAAAGGGAGTTTATAATTTGTTAAATGTTGTACGTTCAGAGAATGAATACCAGACACTTACCGTATGTCGCCCATATACAAGGAAATCCAGTGGTTGGTTGTATATGTTAGGGTGACACTTAAGTTGGAAGGACAAGAAAGAAACACCAAAACTTCCAGGAAGGGTTTTAATAACAATAAAAACAAAACAAACAAACAAAATAACGACACAGCGGACTCGAACAAATTAATTATTAATTAATTTATTGACACGTGACAGCGTACCGAGATTCAGGGAATGCGCGATCCATAGCAAAATTTGGAATGACTTTATCCATTATTAAACTAAAACTAAGTAGACTGCTCAATGTGGAACCCAAGGAGATCTCTCCTAAATTTGACACCTCGCTTCGACACGCCCATTTCTTGGATCCAGACGTTTATGTTCTTATCTTACTGGCGGGAACCCTGAATATCGGGACGCTTTGGCATAACTATGCCATGTTAATAATTACCTAATTGACTGGACTTACATTTATATAAATAATTCTGACTAACTGAACTTACAAGTAACCCTAGCCTACCTCTAGTGACTCCGTGTAGCAATACGGGACGGATTAGTCAATCTCATTTAATATATTCTTATAGCTTGGAAAATCCGCCTAAAAACCAGCTATTTGATCTATTACTTTCTTATTATCAATTTAACAATTTGATTTAATTCTAATTTGGAACCTTTACGCCTTTCTCGTGTTTTCACGAGTTATTACAAATATGGGTTTCTTTGTTCTGTCCCAGACTAAGCTGGCGCCTCCCGGGTGCAGCAGATGATTGTCACATGGCGATACGTATTTACGAAGTTACTTAACCCGAAGTGGCTTGGGTTTGTTCTAATTATCGGTTTGTAAATTTATTGGTCTCTGCGACAAAAGCTCTTCAGACTACCCTCTAAATACAAATACGCGCACATACTACTTAACCCTCGTCTGACTGTGGTTGTTCTCAGAAGGCCTAATAGAACTATTGAGTCCCAGTCCTTCTGAAAACCACCCCATAAATTACATGGATGTGGCTTTTGTTACAAACGTCTTAAACTTAGAGTACCCTGGGTGGTAACCATCAATGGCAAAAATACTTTTTTGAAATACTTGAAAAATTCAGTGAGTAGAGCCAAACTGAAGTCAAATTCGGTTTTGCGTTTAGTCCGTTGCTCATTACTTTTATTTGTGGATCAGTGTAATTTTTCACCTTCGCTTTGGAAACTGCTCAATTTTGAAGGTTATGGCTATTGATTTTTTTCTTTGCTAGACCAAGTACTACCTACACCTTTGCACACTTTTGCAACATGGACGTTGTGGGTCCAAAGTCCCATAAGACTTCGACACCCTTCTTTGTGCTTTAGAAGCTTCGTACAAATACGGCCCTGCCGCCTGATATAACAAACCGGCCATTTTTTCTTCTATCGATGTTGGAAATCAGTCAATTTAAAATTGCAGCAGCTTATAGTTTACATTAAAGTTATTGTATGTGTTTTTTTATTCTATTCATCATTTTTATTTTCAGGCGGACCCTCTGTCGCTCCCCAGCAGTGTACCAGTGAAAAGCCAGTGCGGTAGTGCAATTCTAAGTGTCCGGAACGAGTGCTAGATCAAAATAATAATGAGAGAATAATGAAGCTTAGTGTGTCAGCTTACCGAGCTCACGCATCTGCGCACAAAAAAATCCTCGACACGGCGTACCAACTGAATTATGGTTCCACGTCAGCCTCGCATCCCCACCCGGCGTCGTCGGGCGCCGCTGGCGTCCCCACTTGCTCAGGGTTCCAGGTAGGACAAAAATACTTTTGGTATTGATTATGGAATTGTTAGCTAAATTAATGACGGTTAGTAGTTAGTATGATGGAATTTCCGGTCAAAGGATTTAAGGAATCACATTTTTTTCTGAAATTCGACGTTTCCGTTCTATATTGTTTTTATTTTACTTATTTTTTTTATTCTATTTATTCTTTATTATTATTATTATTATTATTATTATTATTATTATTATTATTATTATTATTAATTATTATTCTTAAATGTAACAACGGGTGATTTTTTTACCTGAAACTTCTCTCTCGAAAAATAGCACTCTACAAAAAATATATCCATAATCAAACTTCACTCATTTCGGGGAGGAAATATACCCCCCTCCTTGTAGGGTGGGAGTAACTTTGAAATCTTAAATAGGAACCCCTATTTTTTTTGGAGAATCAGATTATAGGACTAAAAGTACATAGGATTTGCTTGAAATATTTTTTTTCGATTCATGATAGATGGCGCTGAAATCGACAACACACCATTATTCCATGGCTAGAAATTGGCCTCAATGATTTGGGATCGAGGGGGATTATCCCTCTTTATCCTGCCTCATCCCGTGTAGGCCTGGACAGCCTTCGTAGGTGGGCCCCATCCGTCGTCTACCCCGACCGCAAATGCGGCCGGTGTAGGCGCTTTGTGGGACCTCCTTTTGTCCTGGCTGGGCCCCGCCGGCTAGGGTCCTTTCTTCTGGCGCTCTTCTTTCTTCGCCGGCTCGTCTGTGTAAACCCCGGGGGGTAGTGTCATGTTTATGTGTGGTATGGTTGGGTAGGGTATTGCGGCTATGCAGCCTGGGACGCGCTTTGCTAAGGTGGCCCTTAGCCCAGCGCGGGAGGGGAGGGGTAAGGAGGGTATGGGGGAATCGACAACAATCAATTTTTTTTTTTTAGGTAGGTATTTCTCATACTGAGAACCTATTCATACGATTCTGCAATATGTTTGCAATAAAAAATAAATACCAAGTGTTATGTAAATACTCGAAATTCGTTGCCAAAAAAGTTTATTGATTATAAAAATTTTGAATAACTGGGAGATCGTTACTTGTAGAAATGTAAATGGTTTCGTGAATAAATTACTTTGAGAGCAACAAGGAACAACGACGTGGACAAAGTAGTTTTCTGTTCCCTTCGGGGTGCTTGATTAAAATAAATTGTTTGTTAAAGTAATTTCTTTCTTTGTACGTTTATTTTTGCTTTTGCTGTCACAAAAAACACGAAGAAAGAAATAATACAAATGTTAAATAAGTATAAATATTTTTATAAAAATTATTTTTAACGAAAGAAGTGATATTTTTAAAACAAAATACAAAAAATATTATTCATTTGATAGCAGATTTAGAAGCGAGTAGAAGCCAACAGAGGAGAAAAATCATTAATCGATTATGTGTTAACTGAGAAGAATAATAGAAAGCAGATTATGGATACGAGAGTTAAAAGAGGATCAGAAATAAATAGTGATCATTACTTGGTGGTAACTAATATTAAGAATGATAAGAACCCAAAATACGAAATAAACGAGAAAACCGATAAGATGAGACAACATGAAACAATAAAATCATACATGCTAACAAACCCAAAAGTGAGAGAAAAATATGAACAGCTGATAAACGCAGAAACAGACAAAATATTGGCAGACAATGAAAATATTAGCGCGAATCAACTATGGAATATGTTTAAAGAAATAATATTGGAATGTGCCAAGAAGACATGTGGAACAAGTAAAATATTAAACAACAGGAAACAAACAGTGTGGTGGAATGAAGAAATAAAACAACAAGTTCAAAGTAAAAAGAGAAAATGGAAAGTTTACTTAACAAAGAAAACTGAAGAAAGCCTGGAAGAATATAAAAGGCAAAGAAATATTGTTAAAAGCACTATAGCTGCAGCTAAAGAGAAAGCATGGTCGGAATTCGGAACAAAAATGGAAGAAAATTATAAAAGTAATCAAAAATTATTTTATAAAGTACTAAAAACTATGAGAAAAGGGAAAAAGATAGAAACTACTGCAGTAAAAAATGCTCACGGACAGATTTTGACAGACGAAGTGGAAATAATGCAAAGATGGAAAGAATATTTTCAAGAACTACTAGAGGGAGAAGAGATGAGTGATAGACAAGAAGAAACAAACATGAACGAAATAAATGCGAGAGAAAACGAAGTAATAACCATGGAAGAAATGACTCAAGCTTTAAGAAAACTAAAGAATGGAAAGGCGCCAGGTCAAGACAAAATAACATCAGAAATGCTTAAAAATATGGGAGGAAATGGCATGGAAATATTATTGGAAATACTAAACAAAACTTGGAATGAAGAAACGATACCAACAGACTGGGAAATGGGATTGATATTGCCTATATTTAAGAAAGGAGATCAGAAAGATTGTAATAATTATAGAGGAATAATGCTGTTGAGTACTGGAATGAAATTATATGAGCAAATTTTAAATACAAGAGTGAAGAATATAATAGAAATGACAATGACAGAGTCCCAAAGTGGTTTTAGAAAAGGTAGAAGTACGCAGGATCATATATTTACTATTCAGCAAATTATAAATAAGACAAGATTGAAGAGAGGAAATGCCTATATGGCTTTTATAGACTTAGAAAAAGCTTTTGACAAAGTACCGAGAGCAAAGGTGTGGGACATATTAGAGAAGAAAGGAGTAAATAACAAACTGAATAAAGTAATACAGAGTTTATATAGAAATACAACAAATATAGTTATTTATAAAAATATGAAATCGGCAATATTTAAAACAAAGGAAGGACTAAGACAGGGTGGAGGAATGAGCCCTACGCTATTTACGGTGTTTATGGATCACATCATTAAGAAATGTAATGAAAGAACAAAAACTCTATTTGTAGGATACAGAAACTTGCAAGCAGTAAATATTTCAGAATGTGCATATGCAGATGATGTTGTAATTATGGCTGCAAGTGAGAAAGAGTTACAGAAAAATATAGATATGTGGAAAGAAGTATTAGGAGAAAATGGAATGAAAATAAATGTCAAGAAAACAAAAACAATGGCAATAACAGAAGAACAACAGAAAATAAATATACAGATAGATGGAGTGAGGCTGGAACAAGTACAATATTTTGATTATCTAGGGGTATTGATAGAAGGATCAGGAAAACAAGACAAAGAAATAGAAAAAAGAATAGAAAATACAATGAAAGTATACCATAGTATAAATAAAAGCTTCATTAACAAGAGGGAAATATCTACAAAAACTAAAATGAATGTGTATCAAGCAGTTTACAAACCAATTTTAACATACGGGTGTGAGACATGGATATTAACGAGACAACATAAGAGTAAAATTCAAGCAACAGAAATGAAGTATCTGAGGAGAGTGAGAGGAGTAACGAAAATGGATAGAATGAGAAGTGAGCAAATAAGAAAAGATTTAGGAGTACAATCGGTATTAGAATTCATAGAACAGCGACAGCTGAGCTGGTGGGGGCACTTACAACGAATGAATAATAGCAGACAAGTTAAAAGGATATGGGAAGCTAAAATACAAGCTAAAAGAAGGAGAGGAAGGCCAAGGGAAACGTGGGACAGCACAGCAGAAAAAGCATTAGAAAATAGAGGCAAGTCATGGCAAGAAGCAAAGCTAATAGCAAGAGACAAAAAGCAATGGAGAACATTTGTATATAAATAGTTAGGAAATTAATTATATGAAATTATTTGTAATCCCGACACCTAAGGGTAAAAGGGAATTTGATTATATATATTTGATAGCAGATTTAATCAAGCACTTCGATAAGTCACAATAAGCGAAGGAAATAGCGTTGACCAAGTACATATCTCGAAGAAGACGCCTGTTTTTGGATTATAGTTCATGCATTGTGTGACGGTCTAATGTTTTTGCATAAATTATTATCTGGAAAAAAAATATGGAAATATAGGAAATTATTGAGTTTCTTCTTCTTTAAACTCGACCCAAAATGGCGAACATGGCCAAAAAAATTCACATATTTGCAAAAAACGGTTTTTCTTAAATAACTAAAAAACTATAGCTTCGATCGAAAAAATTTAAAGGAGAAAGTTGTAGGTTTTAAAAAGATCTATCTGACTTTTTATACGTATCGATTGCTTTGTTACTTCTCGAGATAAATCTCTAAATTCTCTTCTATAAAAAATTATGCCAGAAAAATGTGCAATTCTTTCAGTCATTTTTTGATCCTTAAAATTAATAAAATCTTCTAAATTTTTTAACAGTACGGTAATACAACTCTTTATGAAGAAAATAAACCCAAAATCGTTACTGTAGGGCCATCCGCTGAGAAGATCTAGTCAATTTTCGAGAGCGCCTTTTTTTCAAAAAATCGATATATCGAAAATTAATCGATATTTTAAAATTTTTCAAAAATGTACTCTTTTGGCTTACTGCGGGCAAGCGACAACTGCTTGCAGTAAATAGCAAGTATAGGAACGTAAATGTAAACGAGATATAGAAGAAGAGAAGGTTTTTAACGGTTTTTTGAATATATCTCTTTTAGCCATGTTCGCCATTTTGGATCGAGTTTAAAGAACAAGAAACTCAATTTAAAATTTAATTTCCTATATGGTCATATTTTTTTCCAGGTAATATTTATGTAAGCACTTCTCTATTATACTGGGACTATTACGATAATAGTAGTTTCTTGACAAAGTATAGTGAAAATTTGAGAAATAAAATTTATTCTAAGTCTAATTTTGATTATTTAAAGTGAAAATGTGATATTTTTTATTGCAAACGTATTGTAGAATCGTATGCATAGGTTCCTCATTAGGACAATTCGAATAAATTGAATTTCGTCGATCTAGCACCATCTATCACAAATCAAAAAAATGTTTCAGGCAAATTCTACGTACTTTTAGCCATTGAATCCGAATCTGTTAATAAAAAATAGAGGTTCATATTTCAGATTCCAAAGTTACTCTCCGCCCCACTTACAAGGAGAGGGGAGGGGGCTAATTTTAGCTTTAGTGTATTTTCCTCCGTGAAATAATTAAATTTTGATTTGATAGTTTCAAGTTAAAAAACATTAAGCACTTTTAAACACATATTATTACCATGTTATTCTTTAAATTAAAAATATTTGTTTGTTGTTTAAATCAGAAACAGGGTTTTAGGCGTAATATCGTAATCATCAGACATAATATAAAAATAAATATAAAAAGATTCATGGACAAACAATTCAAAATATTTAATATAGTAAAAAGTTTTGGTGTCCTTTGTGCAAGTTTTAGGATTTTTTTTTTATTTTCTCATTACACATTATAATACAGCTACACAAGATTTGGCGCATTCGCTTAATTTTACAAAACTCACTTAATATAAATATTAAAGTTAGTCTGATTAAATTAATAATACAGAAACTTTGTGTCAGGAGGCTCAAGTCAGTACATCATGTAGGGTTCAAAAATGGTTACCAGACAGTCGTCTCAACGGTCAATGCGTTTTAGTAGCGTGTTTTTACAACCACTCATCTAGTAAATTTCGTACGTTCAGTAAAAATCTAAAGATGATTTTTACGTTGCGAATCGTAAATGTATTATAATACGTATATTCTGCAAATGTAGATTATTTTATAATAACGATGTCATTATTCATCATCATTTTTTTTAAAATTTAATAAAGGGTCTCTATAAAATTTTTATAGTATACAAAGTATGTTTGTAAAATTATTATCCGTTTTTTCTTCAATGCATTTAAAATTATATTTTATGTGAAATAAAAAACTAATACTTCAATTATATAAGTTAAGAACAAGTGAACGGTGATTTTGCTAAGAAAGTCATCTTTAGCGATGAGGCGCATTTTCATCTTAGTGGGTATGTCAACAACCAAAACTGTTGAATTTGGGGCAGAAACAATCCTCAGATCATTCAAGAACGACTACCGTATACCCAAAGAGTAACAGTTTGGTGTGGCTTTTACAGTGGTGGAGTGATTGGCCCGTTTTTTTTAAATGAGGCTGGAAACGCAGTGACTGTCAATGGAGAACGATATCGAGAGATGGTATTGACCTTTTTGTGGCCTCATTTGGATGGCACGGATTTGGATGACATGTGGTTCTTGTTACGGTACAAGATCATGCGATATTATGCCACTTCTGTGGGTATTCGTAAAGTCCAAAGTTTATTCTGTTCAAATGAATACCATTCTTGAATTGAAGGCAGACATTGGGAGAGTTATCAGCCGCAGGTACATTTGCGAAAGCGTAATACAGAATTTTCTTCAAAGAAGTCGAGTATGCCAGATCAGTCGCGGAGGACATCTTTCCGCTACTGATGCTACAAGATTTTACCAAGAGCACGAAAATCTCTAAAAAGGACTGATACATCAATATAAATAAAATGAATTGATTCCAGCGACCAAATAAAAAGTTCTGGTAATTCTTGTACCAAGACACTCAAGAATTTACCACTAGCCCAAGGCAGATGGGCGCGGTTGTTTCATCAAAATATGAGTTTTACTTAGGAACAAGTCCACAGCAAGTTTCATTAAAATCCATCGTAACATTCAGACATTACAAAAAACACATTTTTTTTCAAGAACTTTGACAGTCAATAGCAGAGGAGCCAGACATTTTTTCTTAATCGTCTTCTTTTGAGCCAAAGAATGTCTCAGTACCTTTTTGGTCATGTGCTTATGGGACACCCTGTATAATCCTACGTTTTTTTTGGGACATTTAGTATTATTAACAATATCACTCATACAAGGCTAAAAGGTTATCATCGTTATTATCACAACACCAAAACCGCGTAGTTTATATTCAGATATCAATAGAGTGTTTACCATGTTGCTATTAATATATTTAAGTATTTTTGTGTCTTTATTGTCCGGTAGTGAAACAAAAGTTTGCAATGTGGACTATTACAAAAATGCTCTTAAAGCAATCGGGAAAAAATCAAGCTTCCAATATTACCCTTGGCACAACTACGAAAACCTGCAAAGAGAAATAAAATTCTTACACATCAGAGGGGACAACGTCAAACAAATATGTAAATCATCCCTGCCCATAGGAGTAGAAGAAGTCGTCCTGACGAACGTCAAACTGGAATACATCGAACCTGGATACTTTCAAGGCAGTATAGTAGAACAAGTTATAATACAAGACAACAATATCAAAACTATCATCCCCGGGGTCTTCAACGGTACAAAAATAAAAAGTTTGGCGTTGACTGACAACCAAATTGAACGAATCGAACCGAACGCCTTCGAGTTTATGTTATATTTAGAAGCAGTGGCCTTGGACGACAATAGGATAAAAATCTGGGACTCCAGCTGGTTTAGAAACGGTGAAGTACTTAATGAAATATCTTTCAAGAATAATTTGCTTGACGAGCTTCCTCAGTATACCACCAAGTATATGGTGGACGGCTATGAGAAGTTTTCTACGTACGTGTTGTATGGTAATATCAACTTTGATAACAATAACATAAAGTATATCCATCCCCTTGCGTTCAGCAACTTGGAATATTTTGGTTCAGTAAGTTTGAGCAACAACAAGCTGCTAGAGTTACAGGATGGGGTTTTTAAGGGGTTCAAGTTCTTACATAGTTTGTATTTGAATACCAATGACTTTATATGTTTCTTAAATGATACCATACATAGTTTTAAGGGGGTAAAACGGCTTTACTTGGGGAGGAATAGACTCAACGGAAATTGTGTCGATATGATTCAGAATTATTTTTCAACCAAAAACGATTTGGTGTTTTTCTGATGTTCCCATGTGTGTGAAATATAGAAATTTACAAGAATATCTAGTGTTTATTTTTTTATCTCTGTCTATGAAAAAATATTAGTAATAGTTAGAATAAAAGTAAAAAATAGTTTAGTACGTTGAAATGTAGATGAATGTCTGCAGGTTATTGTTGCTATTGAACACAGGACACTAGCAAAGGACAGAGATTGTCACCCCTATCAATACTTAACTTGAAATTTGTTTTTTTTTTCTCTAAAAATAATTTTATTACATAGATAATATCTTCTGAAAGTAGGTTATCATATGAAAATAGAAGTAACAGTAGAAGTAAGTTGACAACTTAATTTATGTACCTTAGAATAAATTCTTTGCATCACATAAATCTTCAATAATGCACTTACTTACATTAGCTTACTTAGCTTACATAAAAAATCGAAATATTTAGCCGCAAACTCATTTAAGTGTTGATAATATTAAATACAAATAATTGTATAATGGTTTGTTTATGTTCTATTACGTGAAAATGCGAATTGAAACAAAAAATTTGAAATTTTAAGGAATATAGTCTGTTTGATTATAAGGACCCCGGGCTATAACTCGGTTGTCCATTTTTGGTTACCCTGTAAAGTATATATATTTTTAAATGGGATGTTATTTTTTTTATACTAACGCACATTTTTTTGGTCACACTGTAGATGGGTGGTGTCGTCATTGATATTTTTTTTACATGGGATTGTATAATATTTTTGCACGTTTTGTTTGATTTTTTATTTTCTTTCCAACCATATACAATTTGTATGCCTTTGCATAATGAAATTTTTGAGAAAAAATGAGAAAACTTTCAGCCTTTGACTTAGTTCGTAAGGTGCTTATTGTATTTTCTACATTCATAATAAACCTGCAGCATTATCAACTTCATTAAAATACAGTGACTACTTTTCTGAACTTCATTTGACATTAGTTTTAGACTAAAACCACCGATAAAGTTAAGTACTGTTTATCAATTAATAAAAAAAAAGAAATTAATATAAAAAAAATCCGAAAAATATATTTTTTACCTAAATACAAGCGTTTATGAGTTATTATGACATTTTTTATAATTTTATATTACGAAAATTTTTTTGTACGCCCATTTTCTTGTTTTAAGAAGTTAGGTTAAATTAAATTTCTTTTTCTCTAATACAGAGATTGTAATTGTTAAAATGAATACATTAATTTATGGAATATTTGCAGTCTGTTTATTTACTTATGGTACAAATGCGTCGGAAGAACAAACAAATAATAATAAATGTCTTTATTACTTTTTTTAGTATAATTACAAAATACATAAATTTAGAAGAGGTTGGCGACATTCGGCTAAAGCCGCTCTTCCATGTAACCAACCTAGTCGTGGTACAGTAGTAGACAACATTTAAGAAATACAAGAGAAAAAACAACAAAAAACAAGAATAAAAGTAATAGTATAACATCTTAATCATATAGGTTCTACTAAGAATTTTGAGTGGTTAACAAAAAATTTTTGACCTGCTTTCGGAAAGATGCGATGTTAATAGCAGATTTGATGCTAGTAGGTATATCATTATAAATATTTGAGGCGTTATAAGTAAAACTTCTCTCAAATTCGGCTGTAGAATGCCTCGGCACACTGTACAACTCCCGATTCCGCGTCTGTAAACCATGAATGTCACTATTTTTCACCAACTTCTCATATAAATAAACAGGTGATTTTGTAGCCCTTATTTTGTAAATTAAACATGATAGGTGGTATACAAATCTCTCGTGAAGTTTAAGCCATCTCGTAACAGGAAAAATTGCAGATATATGATCAAACTTACGTAAATTCAGCGAGTATCGCATGCAGCTATTCTGAATTTTTTGTAGGGTGTTTTTTTCAGTCATTCGTAAAGCAGGCCAATAAACTACATCACAGTATGCTAATTGCGACAGAATTAAAGAATCACAAAGTAATAGTTTAGTTTCAATGTTTAGAAATTCTTTTTGCATATACAGTACTTTAAGTTTACTGAATGAGTTTTGTACCAACTTATTTACGTGACCGGTGAATCGAAGATCAGTATAAATTTTTCTGTTCTGTGACAGGTTTTAAGGTCTTGTCGCTGACTTTTAACTCGAAATCGTGAAATTGATCTTGTAATTCCAATCTATGCTTGCCAAAAATCATAAGCTGTGTTTTAGATGAATTTAGTACAAGCCTATGAGAGTCAGCGACTGCAACAATATTTTCCAGATCAGAGTTAATATGGCGCGCAGCAACAATGTGATCTTCAGGTTTGAATGAGAAGTAGATCTGTGTATCATCGGCATACTGATGCATCTTGCAATAATTTAAAAAAGAATTAAATTCCGCCGTGTATATCGAAAAAATAATTGGCCCAAGTATACTTCCCTGGGGGACACCTTGTTTAATTTTTTGAAATGAAGATACCTCTCCACATGAGACAACCCTCTGTCTCCGACTTGTTAAATAATTTTTAAAAAATGTATGTACAGAATCACCTACACCAAAAAATTGCAACTTTTTTAATAGAATTGTATGATCCAAGGTATCAAAGGCTTTGCTAAAGTCAAGTAGTATTAAGGAGGTACATAATTTTTTTTCATTGGCACAAAATATGTCGTCTGTGACTTGGAGTAAAGCAGTAGTAGTGCTGTGCATTTCTCTGAAACCCGACTGGTGTGAATACAATATACTATGTTGTTTCAAATAATTATTCAGTTGTTCCCTTACAATAGTTTCTAATACTTTAGACATAGTAGGAAGTATACTTATTGGACGATAATCGGAAAAATTCTCAGGATTGGATTTTTTAGGAATTGGAAGGACATTTGAATCCTTCCAAATCATAGGGAAGGCACCTGTAGCTAAACACCTATTTAAAATGAAAGTAAAATACTCACCAAGATGAGGAAATATATATAACAGCATTTTTTTATTTATTCCATCCGTGCCTATCGCTTCAGTTTTAATTCCACCTATAATGTTTTCAACTTCTTTCGATGTGACTGTGGAAAAATTACTAAAACTATTAGGTACCGTCTGAAATTCATTATATTTCTGTAAAATAACATTTTCATCGTTGACAGAAACAGGTTGAGGTATCGCGTTAGCTAAAAAATCACTAAATAATTGAGGATTGATGTCATCGTCCAAGTTACTCTTATCAGCCTCAGTAATATTTAAATATTGCAGTGTTTTCCAGAAGGTCTTCGGATCATTCTTGAATTTATATTGTAAATACGCTTTCTTTTCCGCTTTAACCGAGCGATTTACAAAATTCCGTAACTCTTTATAACTATTGCAAGACTCAACAGTTTTTAATTTTTTGAACTTATTATATGCCGCATTTTTAAGTCTGATCATCAATTTAAGATTTGGCGTTAGCCAAGGCGCTGGTCGCTTAGTGACTCTCACAGTTCTCATAGGAGCATGTAGATCAAAAACACGCAGTAAATTAGAATTCCAGAACTCTAACATTTCATCTACGGTATTTAAAGAATAGAGCACTTCCCAGTTTATTAGATTCAAATCGTTTCTAAATGCCTCATATACAAAGTCTGAGTAATCTCTATAAGTCACAAACCTAGGTTTCAACTTAATTTTTCTGATTCTCAGGTCACATTTCACTATAGAATGATGAGAAACTGGCTCCATATCAACAACATGTGTGTCAATAACAACACTTACATCTGAGGTTATGAGTAAATCAATTAGGGATACAGAATTTCTTATTTTATGGGTAGGTTGAGCGATAATTTGTTTTAAAGCATATTTTTCCAAAGAATTACTAAATTTTTTAAAATTTGTAGATATTATTATTATTATCAAGAAAATTGACATTAAAGTCACCTCCAAAGAAAACACAATCAAATTGTGGAATGAAATCAATTAAAAAATTTTCTAAATGAACTAAGCTTAAAATTCGCGGAAGGGGGTCTATACACTGTGCCAAAACAAAATTTCTGTCCACAAAGCTTTACTGAAATCCAGAGGCTCTCTAATAGACTATCTGTTAAAATAGGACATTCTAATACTTTAAATTTAATGCCTTTTTTTACATAAAAGGCCACACCTCCACCCCTGCTACATCGATCCTTACGGACCAGGTTATAATCAGTAATATTAATACCCCTACTAGGAAACGACGATCTAAGCCAAGTCTCAGAAAGACCCACTATATCTAAAAAGTTTTCTGTAATAAATTCCGAGAACAAGTCAAATCCAGTAGAAATAGAACCTATATTGAAATGAGAAAATTTAAATTTTTTGTTATATGCCATTCAACAATAATTTTGGCGACTCGTTAATAAACAGCTACTGTAATATAGATCAGAAGCTACAGAAATAAATATATTAACATGTTAAGGAATCAATAGCAAAAACTCTATAATACAATTTATGAAAAAGTGGAATGAAAAGGTAAAAACGAACTGAACAAAAACTAAGCGTTATAGTTCTACCTCGTCGATAAATTACAGGTCCTCTTCACAAGTGACTAACCGTCTTTTTCTCTCCTCATCATGCCAAACATAGATGTTCCCGTTAGTAGACCACGCCTTCTTACTTCCAAACTTTCTTTTTGCAGCCTGTAGTAATGTATAACGTTGCTTAGATAGGTCTTCAAAAATGGAGATATTGCTATTTCCAAGCTTATTTTTAGCTTTCAATACCTCAGTACGCTTAGCCTGTCTAAGGAAATTAACAAGTATAGTACGTGGCTCTTTTGAAGCATCACTTATACGCCCCAAGCGGTAAACATTGTTTATTTCTTCAGGATTGCAACGTACGCCCAAACTCGTGATAAAGAATCTCAATACATTATCAATAACAGAGTCATTTTCCTCCTCCTCCGGGAGTCCGCGAATTCTCAAGTTATTTATTCTGGTGAATTGATCCAAGTGATCAACCTTTTCAGTTAATAAGGCTATATTATTAGTATTAGCATTGACAGAACCGCTAATCTGTGAAAGGGATTTGTTTATATCACATAATGTGTCCTGAATGCTGGAAAACTTTTTCTCCATTGAGATTTCTACCCTTTCAACGAACTCTGCACAGACTTTCTGAATTAAATCTTCAGTCGATGATTTCACTGGAACTTTCCCTTTATTTCTGGTTGGCATCATTTTATCGACGTGGTACACTATCCTAGTGCACACCAGTTAGCCTCTTAAGGATATCTTAATTCGAAGAAAAGAAAACTAACTATTGCACAAGTGCACACAATACAAATCGCAGTCAACAGTCACCGACCTCCACAACGAATGTAAACACTTTTCCAGAGTAAAAATGAACACTCTAAGTCCTCTGTGCACCCGACCACATACAATTTTAAAGAGAGTCCACCAAAAACACGTCTACTCGCTAGCACACATTCGAGTAAAAATCTGAAAATGAGAAATGAGAATCTTTCAAAGGAAAGCACCCACTAGTAATTTAAATTAAAACACATTCGTTTGTTTGCTTCTCTCCATAGCCTCCTATATTCAAACATGACTTCAAATTTGTTTCTAATCACCTGTTGCTCCGCCCTTTTTTAATTTGAAAAAAATTACTGTAACTCTTTGATGAGTATCAGAAACTATCTTTTTCGAAAGCACAGAACACCTTTTTTTAACTAGACCATGGCCAACTTTCCATTAAAAAAAAATAAACTTCGATCTATAAGTTTATCATTAATTGTTATTACATATTATTAAAAAAACATGTACGCCACTGAATTCTTCAAGAAAAATTTATAACTGAAGTATTAATAGTTTAGAAAAAAGTCCAACTATGGATGAATTAGTGAAAATATCAGAATTTTCATATGACTGAAACTAAAAAACGTATCGAAATTTGTTTCCTTAAAAAAAGTGGCCAACTTCTATATCTTTTGTATAAACTATATATACGATGTACTTCTTTATATTTTGTAACACGCTTATGGACATTATTTTTGAAGAAAGAAGAAAACATTAAATAATACAATTGTACACGTTTTGACTTGTCAGAATTTTGTATTTTATTAAAGAAATCGCAATGGTGTTAAAACAAACATACTTTTTTTTATGGAACGGCCTGTATATTTTTAATAGTTAGATAGAACATCTTTTTCGATATAGTGATATCAGGTTTGATGGGTGTATCTCTAATAGTAAAGGAGATATGGCCAAGTGATTGAATCTTGTCGATTTTGACTTTTTTAGTCATATTTTCCTTATTATAAACCCAGCAAATCTTGTATCACTGTAATCGTAAGAGTTCTAATCGAATATACACGTTCGGAAAGTCCCCATGGTACATTGGCCGTTATGTGAGAGCGATAAAGTAAGTCATAGAAATCCGTGCGATAAACATTGAAGACGTTTCATAATCTGAATAGTCACTCCCACTTCTAACCCGCAACGGGCGGTGACTATTCAGATTATGAAACGTCTTCACTATAGCCATCCTTGTCTATCGCACGGATTTCTTTACTTTACTTTGTCGCTCTCATGTAAAGGCAGATGGATCATGTGGATTTTCCAGCCCTGTATAATAATAATAATATACAGGGTGTTTAAAAAATAAAAGTGTAGTTTATTTCGA
Source organism: Anoplophora glabripennis (assembly GCF_000390285.2). Classification (NCBI taxonomy): domain Eukaryota; kingdom Metazoa; phylum Arthropoda; class Insecta; order Coleoptera; family Cerambycidae; genus Anoplophora; species Anoplophora glabripennis. The sequence goes on along the minus strand of NW_019417347.1, from coordinate 21,752 downwards.
CACCTTGTTTGTTGGATCTGTAACAAAATAAAATTCTGGTGCCTTATCAACATAATACATAATAATATACAGGGTGGGCCATTAGTGTGAGAAAGTAAAATAATTCCCTTGTTATTCATAATACAGAAAAAAGTTTATATAAAAGTTGTGCAGAATCAAAAAACCTAAAGGACAAAATAATTTGAAATACGCAGGGCGATGAGTAAAAACGGGACACATATAACATTTTTTAAATGTATATTTTTAAACATATGGATTTGCGAGAAAATTCTGTATATGGCAATATAAACAGGTTAACATTTTAGTGCGGGATTGCCAAGTTATGTAGAAAATTCTTGGAATTTTGGAAAAAACATGACCTCGAAAAAGTTATATTAACTTTCAACTACTAACGCTTGGAGCAAAAATATTTGAAGGAGATATAGACAAATGTTAGGCAAAGACTCCTATATTAGCTAATATCGATATTTTATACAGCGCATTTTTTATAATACGATTATTTTAAGAAAGTTCAAACTTGATTTTCAAAAATTCAAATGGAACATCCTGTATTTTAATTTTTTTCAGAAAGGTTGCTATATCTTAAAAACTAGCTAATATAGGAACCTTTGTCTAACATTTGCCTATAACTATGTCTAATTATTTTGTTCCAAGTGTTAGTAGCTGAAAGTTAATACAACTTCTTCGAGGCCATGTTTTTTCTAAAATTCGAAGAATTTTCCACACAACTTGGCAACCCCCTCACTAAATTGATAAACTGTTTATATTGCCATATATCCATATATTTAAAAATATACAGGGTGTTCCATTTGTATGTATCAAATTAATTTTGTAGTTTACGTTTCTTGATTCTGTATAACTTTCATATAAACTTTTTTTCTGTATTTACAAGGGAGTTATTTTACTTTCTCACACTAATGGCTTACCCTGTATAAAAAAATAATAGATGCTGGTGTGTTGTAAAATAGGGAACTTCCTACATACTTTTAAATATTTGGATAAAGCATTTTATTATTACAGTGACATAATACAGGGTGTTATCAAAGCATAAATGGTACCGGTGAATTTACAGCTAAAAAGAACAAGTTTTGCATAGAAATGACCTTAGTAAAATGCTCACCTCTTAAGAGATACAGTCTCTCAAAGTTTCCTAAAAAATGTGGAATAGTTTGTAGTCTGTAGTTTGAAAACTAAAAAAGGTAAAAGGTAAAAAAGGTATAATAGTTAAATTTTACACAAATTTTCTCCTAACGGTTAGTTTTAAAGCAAAAAACTGAGAGAAGTAAAAGTATTATAATAAACCTATCTGCTATATATTTTTGAATATTTAATTTTTGCCAAACAAAAAACAACTTAGGGGATCCTTACTTCAGCCCCTCCAAGGGGCAGAAATTTTCGAAAAATCTTTGAGAAGTTGCAGATACATTAGTTGAAATTTTGTGTAAAATTTGACTTTTTACGCAAACCGTGTTGCTTTTAGCTGTAGATTCGCCGATACCAATTGTGCTTTTGAAAACACCCTGTAAAATAGAATATATTCTACATGCAAAAAATGTTTCTGCCGATCGATCGCAACTCGAAATCTATATTTATTTTTTAAATATCATCTCCGTGTCCGTAATCATACTAGAAATGAGAGAAGTAACAGTTAATATTCGCACTTTAAGCGTATGTAAAAAAACTAATGAGGTATTATTTTTCTCTTGACTTTTTATTTGGTCCAAATTTTGTAATGCAAAAATAATGCGATGGATATTTCTCACAAGTAAGCCCTTGAAGCAACTTATGAAAGTAGAAAATATGAATTTGATGTTTCAGCTTATAATAAATCGCCCCGGGAATATAATTTTCTTATCTGGAAGACGCAATATTCCAGGTGTCCCCCGGGAGATAACGCCGCAGAATGAGATATTCCTCGACAAGTGTAAAGGGGCACGAGAAAAACAAATGAACGGCCTCTTGTCGAGCCACCTTCCTTATAAGGCTTCTGCAAACACCTCGAGTGGCTTCCGTATGGTTAATTTGAATCAACATAGAAAAGTAACTAGTACCCGCTTCTCACGACGTGACGATATGACAATTTGTCCACATATTTTATTACCCTGACCGAATTATGTCAAGCGGCTCAAGCTCTAGGGTCACCCCTATAGTTTGGTTCGCATTTGCCACATCATATTCCGCAAATTATTCAAACTAACCTGTAAGTTCAAGTATGATTCGCATAAATTTAAATTACTTAATTTTTTATCATCTATGTAAAATAATACATAACTTTTTATAATTTTTATTATATTAGTTTAAATTAAATAATCTTATATATACATATTTTAAGACTATTTAATATAAAAAGAAACTGTGAAAGGTAAATATAAATAATTACACAAGCCGACAAAAAAGTTCTTGCCCTTTAGATTCGACCTGGTGTTTCCTGAGTATTTTGATGTTCTGAAAACGAATTTTAGGATTAGAAAAAATTCCGATGCAAGAGTTTTCCAAAGATCATCCTCAAATGCGCGATATTTTAGGTATTCCGGCATTTTTTGGGCAGCCTCATGCCTCATTCTGCTTTTCAAAGTTTTTGACATAAGAGACTGCGTATGAAAGGTTGAGGTACAGATCTTCAAGCTATGGACCATCATAAATTGTCCCTATCTCTTCTGGGTGTCCGAGACCCTGTCGCGTACGATTTTCTTTCTCTTGAACCGTCCATTCTAGTTTTTTTATTCTGGGAACTTGAACATAGGTGAATCTTAGTCCCTCTGGATGAATGTTGACTGAATTGAAAATCAATCAACATTCATCCAGAGCTCAAGCCCCAAGGCCACGACAAAGTATTCACCATCTTTTTCTACGCAGTCTCTTATGTCAAAATTTTGAAATTCAGAATTCTGTTCATATCACACAAGTCATGATGAGTGGCATGAGGTTATCCAAAAAATGCCAGAAAACTTGAAACATCGCGCATTTGAACATGATTTGTGGAAAACCCTTGCGTCAGATTTTTTAACCCTGAAATTAGTTTTCAAAACATCAAAATACATAGGAAAAACCGAGCCTGATTTAAAAGACAGATTTTTTTTCATTTGCCGGCTTGTGTTACTTTCAATGTAACAATAGAATTGGCTAGTATCAAAAGACGTGTGGAATATAGAGCTAGGTGGTTAACGATCGACCATACTTTCAGTGACGTGATTTTTACTATTTTTTTTTTAATAAAATATTAATTTTCACGAAAACACAGTGGCAATTTATTCAACATCCCATTATAATTTTTTAAGTTGCTTTTACTTAAGGGAACTAAGTTAACCTGATTAACCTGATATTAATCTGTTTAATTTTATCCACGATTTAGCTACTCTTGAAGTATGGCTCATCCAATATATTTACTAAGGAGTAAAAGCTGGCTGATATTGGGAGTTGATTGCTTTTCTTTTTAAAAATTGTGCTTTTTCAGCGATTGTTAGTGGTTTTTTTATGTGAAATTAAATTTCACTTTGCTATATAAAACATAGACTGTAAAAAGCCTAATGTTAAAAGAGTTATGGCACCAAATGTTACTGGAGTAGGTCGTTACTAGCGATGTCTAATAGATGGCCAAAAACTAACAACATTGATGTATTTAGCTCCCTCAAAAAATTACTTGCACTAAATTTCATTCCTTTTTATTGTTTTTTGGGAAATATATGGTAATTTTTTACTATAATATATAAAGATATAAAAGAAAATAGTATATTTTGACATTTGATCATCTGAATTTATGATGCCTTCTTCTGGAACATCTTATACAGGGTGTCCGGAAATTCATGCAACAAAATTTGGTCATAGATTCTTAAGACAAATTTAGGGGACCCGTATTTTTTCTTTTTGCCAACTGGCCCCTTGTTTCGGAGTTACAGCCCCCTGAAGTCTGCCCCTAAAAATAGTCTTTTTCTTATATCTGTTGTACGAGAATAACTAAATTTGGTGCACAGGGGTTTTATGACATGTGGAGTCTGATAGTGCTACGCTTTTCGGCGAGGAACCCCCTTAAGACACTTTTTCATGGGCCCCCTTGTCTTTAGAGCCAACTTTTTTGTCACTTGGTATTTTTTTCGTAAAATGCATTATTTTCGAGAAATATGGCAAAATGTGATCGAATGCATATCGTGATTCGTATGAAATTTTACGTGTTAGTCGTAGGTGGCTGGCATTCGCAATAAACAAACAAATTAATTTTTTGACAGTTATCATTAATCAGTTGTCCGATTATTATCTTTTCTGTATTTGTTGAAAAAATAGTGACATTTTCCATTCAAGAAAAGGTCCAAATGCACCTGATTTACGGAGAGGCCCGTGGAAATTCACGTCTCGCGTCGAGACTGTACGCTGAACGATTTCCCCAACGAATACATACGTATCATTCGATGTTTTCGCGTGTGCATTGGCAACTTCTGAAGACGGGTTCTGTAATTGTCAAAAGACCCAATGCAGGAAGACATCGTTTGTTAACACCCTATCAAAAAGGAAATATCTTGAATTAAATTGAAGAAAACTCATTGTTAATATCGATTCTCGATTAACTGTTGGGTTAGAATCGTCGGGAGATGTCATTATTTGACCACAGTTGCTCCCTCGTCAGAAATTTAATTACATTTCATGGAAAACATTGTGAATTAAAAAATAAATAAAAAAAGAAGCATTTTATTCAAGTTTCAAATTGTTTTTGTGAAGATTTTATTAATAATTCGGTTCTTAAAATTAAATTTAATTAGAAAAAGTAAAATAACACCAGTCAATTCCGTAAAATGTGTCCAAAGTGTGAACCGTTTTGTTCTACACAAACCCGCAGACGTTGTGCAAAATTTTGTCGCATTTTCTCATGAATGTTAGGTATCTGCCTAATTTCTTCAGCCGCTGCAAGAATTCGTTCTTGTAGTTGTTCGCGAGTTCTAATTGGTACGGTATAGACGCGATCCTTCATGGCTCCCCAGAAAAAAAAGTCCATGGCGTTTAAATCCGGAGAACGGGGGGGGGGGGCATCCTACATTGGGGGAATTGTTACCGATCCAACGCCCTGGAAAATTTTGATTTAGCCACTCGGTTACGAACCGCCCCCGGTGTGGTGGGGCACCATCGTGCATAAACCAAAAATTTTGTCTAATATCGAGGGGTATATCTTCCATAAGAACTGGTAATTCATGTGCCAAAAGATCCAGGTAAGTTTCAGCATTTAACCGTGGGGGCAAGAAATGTGGGCCGATGATGCAATCTCCGACGATTCCAGCCCAGCAATTAATTGAAAATTTATTTTGCGAATGATTCTGCCTTAAGACGTGTGGATTTGCCATGGCCCAGTAATGAAGGTTGCGGAGATTTATTATACCGTCTTTCGTAAAACACGCCTCATCGGTAAAAAAAAACGGTTCAGAAATTCCAGATTTCGGTTATAACGTTGAAGAGCCCATAAGCCAAAATTTCTTCTTCGCGCCAAATCTTCTGGATTAAGTTCCTGAACTTTTTGAAAATGATAAGGCTTCAGTAATTGTCGTTTAATAAAACTGTGGATTCTTGTTTTAGGAATATCAAGTTGCAGTGATGCGCGTCTTATGCTTATTTCGGGGTTTTCTTCAATCAAATTCAAGATATTTCCTTCTTGATAGGGTGTTAACAAACGATGTCTTCCTGCATTGGGTCTTTTGACAATTACAGAACCCGTCTTCAGAAGTTGCCGATGCACACGCGAAAACATCGAATGATATGGATGTATTCGTTGGGGAAATCGTTCAGCGTACAGTCTCGACGCGAGACGTGAATTTCCACGGGCCTCTCCGTAAATCAGGTGCATTTGGACCTTTTCTTGAATGGAAAATGTCACTATTTTTTCAACAAATACAGAAAAGATAATAATCGGACAACTGATTAATGATAACTGTCAAAAAATTAATTTGTTTGTTTATTGCGAACGCCAGCCACCTACGACTAACACGTAAAATTTCATACGAATCACGATATGCATTCGATCACATTTTGCCATTTTTCTCGAAAATAATGCATTTTACGAAAAAAATACCAAGTGACAAAAAAGTTTCCCAATTCAGTGGCTTTCTAGGGGACTAACAATTTTTAAGAAATTAAAATATGCTACCAAATTTTTTTGGCTCTAAAGACAAGGGGGCCCATGAAAAAGTGTCTTAAGGGGGTTCCTCGCCGAAAAGCGTAGCACTATCAGACTCCACATGTCATTAAACCCCTGTGCACCAAATTTAGTTATTCTCGTACAACAGGGTTCCGAGATATAAGAAAAATACTATTTTTAGGGGCAGACTTCAGGGGGCTGTAACTCCGAAACAGGGGGCCAGTTGGCAAAAAGAAAAAGTACGGGTCCCCTAAATTTGTCTTAAGAATCTATGACCAAATTTTGTTGCATGAATTTCCGGACACCCTGTATACATACTTCTCTTCTCCAATACTATTTTTTTACAGAAAAGGTTAATATATAGAGAGATCTAGAATGATTGATGGAGCCGCTACTTACAAATATTTTGTGTGCCGCTCTCCTATTATTTTCACTCTTCATAGTTGACAACACTGATAACACAGCCACACAAAAAAAAAATTCTGACATGTACATGCGACATATGATTTCCGATGTATTTTCGCCCGCTGAATACGAATCTGGAGTTAGAATTGCTCCATCACCCTTCAATTTTCAGCAAAACGCTGAAAAATGAAAATTTTCCTTTTTCAGAAGATTCTTCAGCGTTTTGCTGAAAATCAAAGGGTGATGGAGCAATTCTGACTCCGGATCGTGTTCCGCGGGCGAAAATACATCGGAAATCATATGTCGCATGTACATTTCAGACAACTTTTTTTTTGTGTGTGGTGCAAAAGGAAAATTTTTATTTTTCAGAAGATTCTTCAGCGTTTTGCTGAAAATTGAAGGGTGATGGAGCGATTCTGACTCCGGATTCGTGTTCAGCGGGTGAAAATACATCGGAAATCATATGTCGCATGTACATTTCAGACAACTTTTTTTTTGTGTGGTGGTGTAATTATTATTTATTTCGTTCAGTGGCGAGTTAAGTGCAGTGGCAATAGGGTCACATATTCTATTTAATTAAAAAAATACAATACAAAAATTTGAGGGGTTTATTAATTTGTTAAGAACCAATTTTTAACAATTATTTATCTCTCTTTTTTTATGCGATCTTCAAAGTAAAAGCGACAATTTTTAAATAAATGTACGTGTACTTTCCTTATTTGGAAATGCAAAAATCTATTTAAAATTTGTGAAATTCTAATATAAAAAGAACATGTTCCCTAAGAAAATTTAAAATAATAATAGCTTGATTGGTTTAAAGTTAAAAAAAAAGTGAATATGTACTTTTAATTTTGACCAAAATTTTGTCCCTGCCAGTAATAATAATTTTTGTAATTAATTTGTTATAATTTCTAACAACTATTTGAACATTGAAATGAAGAATAAAAATATTTAATATTTTTAATCACAATTTATTTATAATGAATGTTCGAAATGTCTGCCTTCGTTCTGTATACATAGATTTATTCGTCTTCTTATACTTAAATATATTATGTAATTCATTTTCTATAATATTTGCTAATTTATTTGTTATGGCGTCCTTTAGTTCATCCACTGTGTGTAAACGGTTTACATACATGTAATTTTTTATTGTTCCAAAGTTAAGGGAGTTAAGTCCGGAGATCTTGGAGGCCATAAGCCTCGACTAACAATGCGATCGTCATAAAATTCTCTTAAGAACTCCAATGTTTTGTCTTTATTGATCAGTAGTAACATTATCTTAAAAAAAAAATAGGTCCAATTATTCTTCGCCGAGGTATGGCTACCCAAACTCCTATTTTAACAGGATGTAAAATCATTTCCATTAACATGTGTGGATTCTCCGCAGACCACGTGCGATAATTTTATGAGTTTTGTATCCACTAAGATGAAACCATGCCTCTTCGGTAAAAAAAGTTATATCTAATAGATTGTCATCGTTTAAGTTGTTGTTAAACAAGTTACAACAGTTCACTCTTTTTTCATTATCTAATTGTAATCATTCTTGCACCATGGATGTAAATTTAATTTTTTTACAGCTCGGTGTACTGAACCATATGACATTCCTACCTATAATTAATATTTTTAAATACTGATATTTAACATTTTATAAATATTTACCCGCCTGAGCTAAAAGTTGTCGTAAAGGTTTAGTGGGGCTTGCTAAACGCTCTCTAACATCCTCCCGTTTATCTTCAGTTAAAACTGACTTTCTTCCAGGTGACTGGATCGCTCGGTATTAGTATAAATATGCTGATGGTTAGACATAAGGAACTTATGCAGTTTAAGAAGCATGTACTGTGAATCTCAATTGCAATAACTATAAAATTTTAAAATCTACCTTGTAATGAAGAGGTTCTTCTTCTTCATTGAATATATACATGGTAGGAACGTTCTTCTTATTCTTTCTCAAATATTGCCATAAAAAACAAAGTTTATCGTTTGTTGTTGAGCCGTAAGTTGTTTTATATGCCTTTCTCTACATCGCTTTTGTTAATGTTGTGGGCAGGGAAAAGAATGCCAGCTAGCAACAATTCTCTTTTAATGGCATGTCATAGCCATCTGTCTTTTTACTTCGTAAGAATGGGACATTAATTTAAGTGAGTGGCTTTGCGAGACATATAGTTTTGAAGGAAAGGAGATGTAAATTCGAAACGATGGAAAGTGGGAGGCATCATGACCGCCGTTAATACGGAATCCAAGAGGGGTCGAATTGAAAATATCAGATTATATAATTTCCTGCTAGGTTTAAGGTCCGTGAGTAAATCGTACATGACGTTAAAACCAGGAATCAAGCTCTATAAAGAAATAAGAGACGACGTGTTTTACTTGGCGATGTTGGAATGTACAAAATAACAGGGGCAATAATAATCCCACTGGACATACAGAGTGTGGCGTGTATAATCTTTAAAAATTAAATTACAGCTTCCTAACGATATTTGTAATAGAAAAGTCTTCTACGAAAAAGTTCTATTTTTGCGTTTTTTTTTCGTAAATTAAAGTTTAATTATTATGGATCAAAATATTTTCTCAGGAACGGTACTGTCCGTGTGCTGAACGACGAATTAAGTGCTGTAGACCATGCGCGTAAACAAATCGTCGTTGAAAGATAGAAACATACTTCTCAATTTTTTCAATTTTCTCAACTTTCCAATGCAAAAATACAAACTAAGAAAAATAGATAAATATAATAAAACAATTTTGTGAATAGTACGCTCCATTTTTTTAACAAAAACAAATCGATGTTGAAAGATAGAAAGGTACTTCTCAATTTTTGGGGAATTTTTCAATGCAGAAAAGATAAATATAATAAAACTGATATGTTCTTATTATAATAATTAATAGTAATTACTATCTTAAATGCATTGTTGTTACTGCAAGAGTTCGCAAACAAAACCACATCCGTAAGCATCTGTAGTTGCCAACTGCGTGCACTAAACAAACCCCATTAAAATATGGAACAATATGAAATAAAACTTACCATTTCTAGAGAAAATGTTAAAATTGATGCCCATTAGCGCGAATGCAGGCATGGCACCGACGCATCCAATTTTGGCGAACATTTTCCCAAATTCCAGGTATGCCCCTAATTGTGTCAACAGCTTCAAGTATACGGTTTCGCAATTCTTCCACCGTAGTAATTGGAGTATTGTAAACCAATAACTTCAAGTGACTCCAAAGATTCCAGTGGAGTTGGATTGGGCGACCGAGGTGGCCATGGCACAGGAACAAAGCATCCAATCCATCACTGAGGAAACATTTTATTCAAAAGCGTCGTTACTTCTCGAGTACTGTGTGGAGGAGCCCCATCGTGAAGATAAAACATGCGTGCCCGAACTTGTAATGCCACATCGTCCAATAATTCAGGCAACCGGTTCTCCAAAAAGTCAGCATATGTTGGTCCATTTAGTCGTCCTTCAAAGAAATAGGGACCCACAAGTACATCGCCTATTATGTCAGCCGAAACATGTACCGAGAACCGATGTTGAAAATGTGTTTCCCTAATCGCGTGAGGATTTTCATCGGCCCATATTATGGAAATTCACTTCATCACGGGTAAATGTCGGCTCATCTGTTACGGAAACATAAGCAGGAAAGTCTACTTGATTTACACATTGCCGTAAAAACCATCTGCAAAAACGCATTCGTTTATTACAGTCCGGGGATAAAATCTGTTGAACTGGTTGCAGATGATAGGGGTGCAACAGCTGACACCTTAAGATGCGATGTACTGTACGAGATGAGGTTCCTACTTTCTGTGCGAGTCGTCCAGTACTAATTGTGGGGTCTTCGTCAAGTTTTTGCAATACTTCATCTTCAACATTAAGGTTCACTTGCTGACCACGTTCTTCTCCTCGAGGAATAACACTTCCCGTATCTCCCAGCCGCTGAACGCACTGTAGGATTGTATTTGCACATGTGGGTGACGTTGTGGCCATGGTTCCCGGTACAACCCAGTCGCCGCGAGCGCATTTTTTTCCGGCTGCACCATACACTAACACCATATCGACACGTTCGGAAATAATAAATGCATTGTTTTCTCGGTTCATTGTAAAACTAGTTTGTGCACAAACTAAAAAATTAATAAAAGAAATAAGAATCTCGTTTTTAATGTAATCGGCACGTTATTCTTATTTTTTACTTTATAAAAATTACACCGTCACTATCATGGAATTACAAAATAAAAACTTTTATCTGGTATCTTTCACTTTTTAACACTGATGAGTCGATGGACGATGTTAATATTTAATAATAAAGTGAATAATGAATTCAGTACAAATAAAATAAATCAGTTAATCGCACAAATTTTTTAACAAATGTAATCAAACCTTATTTTAGTATTACTAGTATTAGATTATAGCGACTTAAATTATAAGGTTGCATCTCGGGTCGCATAAAAACATTTCCAAAGTTTTTAATAAATAACACAGGGTCGGCCTTCATGTTCGTTGAATAAATGAACTTTAATTTACAAAAAAAAACGCGAAAATATAACTTTTTCATATAAGACTTTTCTATTACAAATATCATCAGGAAGCTGTAGTTTAAGTTTTGTAGGTTATACACGCTACACCCTGTATAGTAAATGGTGTCTCAAAATTCATGCAAGAAGTAATTTTGATAGAAAACGCAGGTTTTTAATTAAAAATTGTAAATTAAATAAAAATCATAAAGTATACAGTATAGGGTTATGTATGGAATGGTAATCGGGTAAATTGCCTCTTTGGTTTTGCTGGTACGTACGCACTCGTTTGTCGAAATTTTCCATGACCATAATGCATAAACGCGACTGAATTTCGTTGAAATAGCGCCCAATTTACTCCTTCACGGCGTGGGTGGTCATAGGCTTTATGGCATAGACTTCAAAAAACCCCAAAGAAAATAGTCCAGACTGGTTAAATCGTATGATCTGGGTAGCTAATTCTGATCACCAAAACGGAGAATTACAGGACCAGGAAATGACTCTTGTTGAAACAACATATCGCCTACATCCATACCATGTCGCTATAGCGCGTACCATCAACTGTTATTGCCTAACCAGCCACATTTTCGAAGAAGAATGGTCCGATGCATTTGTTTCTCAACAATCATTAGTAGATTTTCTGAATACGACAATTTTGTCAATTAACGAAGCGATGAAGATGAAAATTGCGAATTGTAGCTGCCAAACCTTCATTTTTAAAAAATATTGCTCAATAATAAAAAGACGTTATTCTTTCGTGTAGCACTCCATATTTAATAACCCTGAACTGACAGCTGTCACGCCGTCTTTTTTTTTGTTGGCGAAACTATACCGCACAAATGGCGCAGAATTCAAAGCGTGAAGTTTGGGATACCCTATAGTCAACACTAATTATTGAAAAGTTAAGAGTTTTCAAGTAGGTTTAGCGGCGCCATAAAGTCGTCGCGAGACTAGTGCCTCTTGTCACCGGAAGTAATAAATTTCAAAGCCATCTTTCGGAGAAGGCCTCATGAAATTTAGCAATGATTTCGAAGAAGTAGACTTCGATCGTCCGGGCCATGTGTTAGGCATCTGGTATCGACTAACTGCGTCGGTTTAGCCCATGGTGAAGGGAAAAAATCGATATTTCTAATAACGCGCGAAATACATTCGAAAAGACGTAGGAATTCCAAGATATTTAAATAAGTTACAATGTTGTGTTTCCAAGTTATAAGAATAGATTAAATGAGACTGACTAATCCGTCCCGTGTTGCTATACGGAGTCACAAGAGGAAGGTGTAGGGTTACTTGTAAGTTCAGTTTAGTCACAAAATTATCCATACAATTGTAAATTCAGTCAATTAGGTATTAACATGGTATTATGTTAAGCTATTACAACCCCCCGCTATTCAGGGATAAGAACCGAAACTTCTGTACCCAAAAAAATGGGCGTGTCGAATTCAAGAGAGATCCGAAAAAAGGCAGTTTTTCCTTGGGTTCCACACTGGGTAGTTTTCTTAATTTTAGTCTCGGGTTAATGTAATCATGAATAAAGTCTTTCCAAATTTTGCCATGAATTCGCGTTGGGTTCGCTGAATCTCGGATTGCGTTAGCGCGAGTAAATTAATTAATGATGTTTGCTCGAAGCCGTGTGTCTTCGTTATTTTGTTTGTTTGTTTTGCTTTTATTGTTATTAAAATAATAATAATAATAATAAAGTTTATTCCTTCTAAAAAAATATTACAATTTTTGTAGGAAGAGGTTCTGTACTATGTATATGTTACAAAAAAAAAAGAAAAGAGAAAAGAAAAAAAAAACAGAACGGCTTACATACATAAAAAAAAACAAATCGCCAGGAACAATATTTAAGCATGAATACATTATGCCAACTGCAAACATATTAAATTAAGAACAGTTCACTCATTTAGAACAAAAGAACGAAGTCTCAAAAAATCTCTCATAAAACCTGCCAACATTCTAGCATTACTCAGAGTTAAACCATCAAGCATAATGATAAACGAGTTAAGTGTTAAATTTCTGAGTTCTGGAGGTCTTAGACCGGTATAAAGAGGGCATTCTATAAAAATATGCTCAATAGTTTCCAGTCTGTGTTGGTTGCATAATGTACATAATTCAGATGGATTGATAGAGTAGGAGATGCCATTAAATGTAAACTTCATGCAAAATTTATTACAAAGACGGAGTTGTGAGATAAGTCTAATAATATATATAGGCAATTGAAACCTCAGATAAGATGCGGTGTCCCCTGTCATATTGAAATTTCTATACAAAACAGGGGAAGAAGACATCATAACTAGAGCTAGGTCTTTCCGATAAATCATTTCCTTATATTTATGCAACATGGCAGGCATATGTCTCTTTAGTCGAGAATATGTCAAGTTGTTCAGAACATCCGCACAATCTATACTGTCTAGCATCTGTCTGACTTGATGAGCCCAGTTGTACCGAGCGCCGTCATTGAGAAGTTGTAGTTGCCTGACGAAACACATATGCGCATAACGATTGGTTTCCATTGCCAAAAGTTTGAGTAACCAGTTCAGACATGATTTAAAAACCAATAAAGACAGACCACTAATGCCTAATTCAAGTCTAACAATATAACCAGGTGTGTTAAGGGGCAGTAATAAAAGTCTTTTAAAAAAACTGACTTGCACCTTTTCCAACAAGTCCGTATAGCGCAGTGCCCAGACTGGTAAAGAACTAGTGAAAGAGTTGACAATAATCGAGTTATACAGAACCAAACGTGAATCCCAAGAACTCATTTTGGATCTGGCCATTAAAGATATGACAGATCCAACTGCCTGTCTAGTCTTTCCAACCACTGACTCGGTCATCACTCGGAACAGACCAGAGGAGGAAAAAATTACTCCTAAGTAAGTAAAACAATTAACACACTCAACGGGCTGGTTGTTAAGTAGGAAAGGGAAAGTATTACAGCGACCGCCACGAGAGAAACACATGATCTTAGTTTTTTGAGTATTCAACGTTAACTGTTTTAGTGTCACGTACTTTTCGAGGATATTGAGTTTACGACAAAGGTCCACTTCTGAATCAGCCAATAGCACTAAATCATCAGCATATAGGAGCATAAGTATTTCGTTGCGGTTATCAATGTTTAGCCGACGAGCGTTAAACGAATCAAAAAAATCTTCAATATCAGCAATAAACAGAGAGAACAGAAGAGGACTTAACGATTCTCCTTGCAAAACACCTGCAGTAATGTTAAATTGCCTTGTTAGATTACCCTCTGTACGAATTCTAATATGCGCTTGAGAATACAGCTTTTTAAGAAACATTATTATGTTGGAACTTAGACCTAAAGCATATAGTTTTTCCCACAGAAGAGAATGGTTGATAGAGTCGAACGCACGCTTAAAATCTACAAATGCTGCAAACACCTTGCGGCCCTTTAGTCTCAGCTGAAACTGAACTACGGAGGAAAGCACAAAAACGTTATCGATGCATCCCCGCCCCTTTCGAAATCCAGCCTGTGATTCAGGGAGTGTTTTATTGGACTCCACCCAACAGGTTAGTCTTGAGAGAAGAATACTAGTAAACACTTTCGCAAAACAGTTAATCAAAGCTATACCACGGTAATTAGCGGGGTCGTCAATAGGACCCTTCTTATGTAACATGGTTAGGATAACACTAGACCAACTTTCTGGAATCGCTCCTGTTTCAAGAATCTTATTAAAAAGAACGCATAAATACAATCGCCAATTTTGGGGCATATTCTTAAGAAACTCATATGATATTCCATCCTCACCCGGAGATTTACCATTCTTGCAATGAGATAATACGAGGTCGAGCTCTTCTGATGTAATGGAGGCATCTAGAAAAGGATCTCTTACTCCGTAGTAGAAGGCATTATCAAGCACAGAAAGAGGGTAAATATTTTCGTAAAACTGTTCGCAAGTCTGAACAGACAATCCAGGGACATTTTTCTTACTATAAAATTGTTGTAGGGTATGCCAAAATGTTCTTTGATCCCTTGCATTGCTCAGCTTGGCAACAAATTTTTTTTCATGCTCTCTCTTTTTGCTTTTAATGAGTTTATTATATTGCTTCTTCAAATTCAAATATATAACCCTGGAAGGGTTGGTAAAATTATTTGTTTTACAAACACTAAGACTACGTTTAAGGTCTAACTTCAAAGTTCTACACTGATAATCAAACCACGGTTTTTTATAACGGTTAGCGTTATTATCACCACTAATTTGACGCATTTGTTTGACTAGGCCAATAGCTCTAGCCGATTCAATTATTGCATTACATATGTTATTATAGGAGGCAGATACCTCATAAATAAAATGAGCACGTGGAGATTGTCGCATCACTGAACTATAACAAGCAGACAATCTGTCATCCCACCTTAAAACTTCAGAAGTACTAGATTGGCCATTAGTGTCACTCAGTGGGTAATGAGTAAGCCTTAGTTTCAAAGATACAGGGAAATGATAAGATAGCAAACACTCGTTGTCAACTCTCAAGCAGTCAATAACCCCCAATCCAATATTGTTACACCACACCAAGTCTATGACACTGCCACCATTGGCAGAGCAAAACGTGTATTGAGCAGGTCTGTCCTGAACAACTCTACCATTAAGAAGAGAGAAAGAGTTGCTTTGCATAAAATCAAGGAGACACCGTCCTCTTGCATTTATGACCTCATCACAGCTAGATCTCTCCTCATAGAGGCTAGAAAAAGTTAAAGCCTCCAGAGGTATGTCCCCATAATGAGAAACACGGCAATTAAAGTCGCCGCCCACAACAAAAGTTAAACTAGGGTAAGCATCCACAATGTCAGAGATAACTGGCTGGAAGAGGTCTAACAAGTAAAAAATATCATATTTAGGGGCAAAATAAACAGTACACAATATAAACTTAAAATTACAGCTGCAATCGATTAGCAAAATAATCCACCAGGGGGACTTGTGCAGTAGCTTTACCTTAAATGTATTCAACACAAAAATAGCCAGACCACCACTAGCTCTTCCACGACACTTTTCATTAACAGCACTAGAACAATAAACATTATATCTACGTGAAAGAGACAGTGTTTGTCCAGTAAACCAAGTTTCGGATGCACACAGAATACTAAAGTGGTTCCCATTTTCAGAAGAAATGTAGTCATTAAGATTATTGACACCTTCCACATTCCAGAAAATTACACCAAGTGGTTGCTATTTAGAAACTGTATTGCATTTATCGATCTTCTTGCCTTTGGCTGGTCTGGGCGAATTGTCATCGTCTCTTCCCCTTTTCTGTGTACTTCCACCCTCCTTCCTCAAAATCTTTGGAACACCTCCCACGTACTTGATTGTAAGATTTAGTTCCCCTTTATTTTGTCGTGTAGTAAGCTCAGTTCGCAGCTCTGAAAGTTTTTTGGCTTGCATTGGCGTCAAATCCTTCTTAATCCTTACATTGGGGAAATCAGAAGTGCTAATATGTTGCCTGGATTGAAGCACTTTCATGACTTGTGTCTTGAGACTTGGTCGTCATCGTCGGACTCGTCGTCGCTTAGTTCAACGTCATTTTTGCCCTGGGGCGCTGGGAGGAGGTCGTCTATGTGGTGGAGTTGAGTTCGAGCGCCGTGTCGCCCGATTTCGTAGGTAACGTCTCCCAAACGTCATTCGTGTGCCAACTTGGAATTCAGTGGGTGGTTGGGTGTCTGGTTCGTAGAGTCTGGTTTGGGAATCTTGTTGGAGATCTTGGATGACAGCTCGTTCTGGTCGTTGTTGTTGCTGTCTTGTCCGCAGTACGAATAGTGCTTGGGGCAGGTGTTGATTCCATCTCCGGCGTTGGTGTCCACGCATCAAAGCGCGAAAGACGTTGCCGGATACTTCGTGATTTCGCCGCTATAGGTGTGGCGGGGTGTTGGCCTTGTTTGTGGCTGTAGCAGGTTGCGTAAGTCTGCCGTAAACGCACCAATGTTTGTTCGGCTGTGGGTGGTTCCTGCCTTGGAGTGGAACGTTGTGCCGGTCCAAAAGACAACTCCTGTCTTTTTCTGAACGCCTTTGTGGGATTGGGGTGAATATCTGTTTTCCATGTCGATGCCTGGTTGCGAGGTCCTTGTGGACGCGCCTGTCCACTCGAAGCCCCTTAGTTGGGCGCCATGTCTACGCCTCTGTTTCCTACTGGATTTATGTTGCACGATTCTTTCGAAGCCGCAGCTACTGAGACGCCTAGGAAGGCGTAGAACTTCGTATTGCTGTTTTTTTTTTTGTAAAAAATCACAGAAACTTTCGAAAAAAGGTTTGATACTAAAATAATAGCCTGATTTATGGTTTTACCGTGGCCTGAGAGTCAGTAGTCGATTCGTAATTCGTCACTATCTTAATTTTAATTTATGACTGATGACAACGATGTCGCTGTGTTTTCGCTGTCTACGATGATTTTATATTTATTTTGCATTAGATTTAATGCAAAGTCTCGGGTTCGGTGACAAAACGTTTATACGGCTTTACAGTCTAACACATAAAATACGTTTTCGCAACTTTTTTAATCCCATTATATTATGCCCTAGGGGACACTTGCTGAACATGATACTTCTCAGTAAAATAAGGACACAAATATGCAATTGAGGCGTTAAGTATCTTGGTATGGCGACTTTTGCGATAAATTTCAATAATAGTTAAATTATAATGAAAAAAATGTGAGATAATTTACAATAACTGTTAGTGTTAGGTACCACCATTGAATAAACCTGTGGGTACACATGTTGCAAGTGACCCATTTTTAAGTACAACGCCAATAGACGCCATCCTGGTGCCGGCCATCAGATGTGGACTCATATACCTGCCACCGACTCCAGAACCAGGGCACTCTCCAGCAAACCCTCAAAACGTCAACATTACTTTTTCAACACAAGCTGTTTTCAATAAAAATAGTTTATTCGTAGATCTTTTTTAGCAATCACAGGACATACAAATTTACTGATTCAACACGACTTGGTGATTATTGGAAGTGCAGTCGACTTTTTTAAAGTATTTTCAACCGTTGAAATAAGTAAAAAAAATGTTACATTATCCAAAATAATTTTATTTGTCGTACTATAAAAAATGTACCTATATTATACATTTTTTAATAGTAAATTGCATGAAATTTATAAAATGACTGATAACAGCATAAAAAACATTTAACCGTTCGTTTTCATAACGTAGAAACTGATATTCTAATTTTGTTTCAAATAATACGGACGACAAATTAAAGCCAATACCGTTTATGCAACCATTTTCTAATCCTTTTTGTCAATATTAACATTAGATTCTTATAAATAACATCCCATATTTTTTTAAACAATCTAAACACTTTACTTTAACTTTACTTTTTTAATCATGTATGCGCATTGAAAACATGTATACCTATTAAACAGTGCATTCATTATTACCGAAATTCTAGAGAAAATATCCCTTAGCCACCTCTAAACGGCGGGCATGGGTGGCATAATATATTCTTTTGAGTTCGTGCGGTCGTAGGCAGTGTGGGCGGGCTCAAATCGGTAGCAAATAGTTCTGCGGAGGAACTTGATTGACAAAGATGTGCTCCTACTTCGAATGTATATTTTATTTTTGCTTTACGGATTTTCTTTAGAGGATCGATGCCTTTTGTGTGTTTCTCCTGAGTTTGACTGGTAAAAGGATCAGTTTTTTTTCAGAAGACAACAGTTTTCCATTATTGTTGGCGAGTTTTGATTCGATTAGCTTTTTTATTTATTTAAAGAGGAATTTTTGGTTTCAGTGGAATGCATTGGAAGAAAAATATATTTCTTATATTAAAAAAAATGTATTTTAGTAAAAATTTCTCATAGTTTATATATTCATTTTGATATATTAGAGCGCCTACTCATTTTTTTTCCTGGGGGTATTAAAAGTTTGATATATGCAACCCCGGTACAACTAAGGACGAATTAATTAATCGAATTCGTTTCTATTATAACACTATTAGAAAAAAAGTGGGAACGTCGTATAAAACACAAAGAAACAATATTGTCCATTGACACTATATAAATAAACTATTCTTTTAAAGTATAGAAAAGAAGGGTGTGGCATGATTTCATATAATTAAACTAAGTCGAATCTAACGGAAAACTACAAGAACAGCCACAGCAATTTGCATTTGCACAGGGTGTTAGTTTAATAGGGGTCATATTTATATGGAAGCTACCTTTGACCTTTAGATTCACATGCCAATGCAACCAAGTTACTAATGATAAAAATATGTTTTTGGATCTTGTTTTTACTGTTGCCTGCAAAGTACCAGAGTCTTACGAGCTATTATTACCTATTGACCCTTTTTTTCCAGTTCTCTGTATAGACATTTGCGTGTCTGGCCCAGGCTTTTCTGTTCTAAATTTCCTATCTCTCAACTTCAAATAAGCGGAATTTCATTATTTATCTAGGGAACTCGATACTATCGATTGGTTACTTCCAACCCACGTATTTGTTAATGAATTAATTAAACACTTTTATTATATACAGGGTGAGTCATTAATAATGGTACACAGCTTATTGGCAGATTGTTAACGTCAAAATATAGTGATTGAGCCAAACATTAGTCAATTGTTGCTCCTTTTTGTTCTACAGTGTGTTAAAGTCAAAGAAAAATCCAGCGGACTTAAAATCACATGCGGGAAATTTCTATTACATCTCCTCTTACTTCTCGGGTATAATGTGCTGTCAATTTATTATGTCAATGCCTACTACTTTGGAAAAATATATTTTTTAATTTAATTCCTGCCGAATCTCAAAAACTTAAAATGTCTGTAACTCCAAAACGGTCGAGTTATCAATTTGTAACAAGTATACCTTTTTTATTTACAATTGAACATAGTTCAATATTTTCTAGTTAAAAAATTAAAAACTGTAAAATTCAAAAAGTTAGTCATATTGTTTACTGTTGGCATATTCGTATTTGCCACTTCAAAAAACGTAAATATACAAATTTTCAAAACAATCGGTTCATACGTACTTAAAATATAGCAAAAAATCGAAAATATTTTTTCCAATTTAACAACCTGTAGATCCAAAAGGAGCAACAACTGATAAGGGATGTTTGACTCAATCGCTATATTTGCCCTACCTTCTCGCCCTTCAAAGAGGGCGGAAACCACGTCAACTTTTTTTTCAATTGCAACAATATGTTGTGTGATCCTTCATTGGAAAGGTGAAAAACGAATCCAGCGTACTGATCACATTTATCACTGAAGATGTTGAGGGTTGCATAACATTAAAATGTAATTCTTAAGTTTATTAATTTTCAACGCAACAATTACTCAAACCATTCACTTGTTGGCAACATCCTAATCTGTGATAGGTTTCGTCCCTTACATTACGTAAAGCCCTGGTTTCATCTCTTATTCCTTCAGCTCATCAATGTTTTTTGGTTTTTGAATGTAAACCTTACTTTTGAGATGTCCCCACAAAAAAAATCCAGGGGTGGAAGTTCTGGAGACCGTGCTAGCCACTCGATGGTACCTACCGGGGAAAATTTTATCCAGATATTGGCGAACAGTAACAGCGTAGTGTGCCAGGGCTCTATCATGTTGAAGCCATAGCCTCTCGTCGGTCAAGTTATGGTCCAAGGGATTTGGGAATAACTGGCATAGAATTGGCATTAATTCGTCCTGGAGAAAACGAAGGTATCCTGCTTCATTAAGATTGTCATAAAAACATGGTACTACAACTCGATGTTGTATTATACCGGCCCACACATTAGTTTTCTGTGGGCTTTTCTTTCATCTAATGGGGTCCTCTCCAATCCAATAACGACAATTTTGGCGATTTACGTTCCCATTTAATGTAAAACTGGCCTCGTCCGAGAAAAGTATCCACTCTAAAGATAAATGGTTTTGATCGATATGATTCATCAGTAAATCACACAATTCAACTCGTCGATCTGGGTCATCCTCAACTAACTCGTGAACAGCTTGCATTTTATATAGGCGTTTTTCTCATGTTTAAGTATTTTTAAAATTGTCTTGTGATCACTATCACGGTCCAATTGACGGGCTGAAGTGACTGGATTTTCTTCCACAGCTAGTAACAAATTCAACTTTGTGTCATCAACAACAGCCTGCCTCTGTTTCGGTACATTTAGTACATGTTAATATTAATTTCGAACCTGACTAGTAGCTACAGCACGACTTGAACCTACTTAACATACTTATGCTGCAATAGTAACCGGCTCCCCTTAAATGATTCCTAATGTCATGTTATGTCTCTCTTGCGTCAAATATTTACTAATTTATTGCTATTAATTTCACATTGGAATAATTTCTTTTAGTTAAAATTTTTAAAATTATTTTCTATATATTTTTGTTGTAATTCTGTACTATTTACTGTTTTTACTTTAATTATTTATTGGTTTTGTTTTAATTATTTTGAAATTAAAATTTCTTCTTGGTCTACTGTAATAGTACGCCTGATGTATCCTACGTCGTCCCTTTTAGGACTAAAAAAAACAGTCTCTCCAAAGTAGATATAATAGGCGGTTTCTGGATCAGGAAGTGACGTCACATGGCCAGTGTCCATCGAGTTCGGCGCGCTCCTTCAGCGACTTCTTGTGGGCATTGTCGTTGTGCAAGAGATGCGTGGGTGTTGGTATGCAAGAAGTGTCATGGCGGCACGGGGGTGGCTACCTGAGGAGGTTGAGAGCAGGTCGCTAACAAGAAGTGTCATGGCGACATGGAAGTGACGTCACATGGCCATTAAGCTGCAAGAAGTGTCATGG
>NW_019417346.1:97768-104564 GCF_000390285.2 Anoplophora glabripennis | reverse complement strand
CCTAGGGGGCAGAGTCCTAGGCGGGGGCAAAGCCCTAAGTGGGGTAAAGTCCTAGGTGGGGCAAAGCCCTAGGTGGGGAGGGCTGAAGTCGGTCCTGCGGGGATGCTGCGCTCTGATTGGCTGGCGGGGAAGGGGAGGGGGAAGGGAAAAGGAGGAGGAGTGGGGGTAAAATTCGTCAAAAACTGCTAATATGAACCTTGATAAGAAAATACATGGGATTTTGGCGTCATACGCACATAGCATATCTACTGAGGCTCCCGTCGAGGCTACCATTCCTCGACGCGGATATTTTTAGTGCCTAGCAACCACTACTCGCATCACGAGACATAGCACCCGAGGCAGCTTAGCCTGAGGTAAAGACCCTGTTCGATAGCCCCCTGCATCGAAACAGCGGTAAATTTCAGGATCTTTTTGAGACCTGCGATACCGTCCGAGACTGACCATCTCCGACGAAGATCCTGTGCGATAGTCACCCGCATCGACACAGCGATACTCCAGGCTCCAGAGACCTGCGTACCGCCCGAGGTAGCCCAACCCGAGGCGAATATCCTGTCCGATAGTCCCCTGCATCGAAACAACGATACTTCAGGCTTCTTCAGAGACCTGCTTACCGTCCGAGGCTGAGAACCTCCGACGAAGACTTTGATTCCGACTGTGCCTGCTCCATCGAGAGACCCGCACCTCGGTACAGAGTACACACATAGGCTCCTACGAGTCCTATTCAATACAGACTCTATCGAGATCTGCAAATCCGAGGCAACTTTCCTCGTCAAACCTCTAGGCGGTCCCTCGTCGAGGCAACCTTCCTCGACAAACCCCTACGAGGCATTTATTTCCTTTGCGAGCCACGAGCACAAAGAATAGTACGCACGTCATTGAGGCGGCGTACTCCAAAATTTAAAGAAGTATCGTTACTTCCCAGGGCTCCCTCGAGAGGCCCACTTTTAAAGTAGAGTCAGTGTTCTACAAGACTTTCGGAGCAAAAGAGCTTGCTCCGACATTGTCGTACGGGGTAAGATGTATCCCTGCGACGTGACTTCGATATCCAGTGCTACGAGGCTTGATGCCCTCGAAGGTACGACAAATAAATCAGATCGCGATTATATGATCAAGACTGAGCTGGACGAGACCTCGTCCCCAACCGGAGAGACCAGCGGTTACACGAACTGCCCTCACGCCTGTTTGCCGTCGAAAGATCTCCCGACTCTCCGGGTGAAAGAGGTAATGGCCTCCTTCCCCAACGCTATCTCGATGTTTCGTGAAGAGTCTGAGGGACCGAAGGTGGTAGCTCGCGGAAGTACGCGGCACGGCGCAGCCACAGCGCTGTACGCGTTGAGGTCCGCTGCTACGCGAGCTGTCGATGCCGCCTCGACCACCCCTCACGACGCACTCACGGAGCCGAGTAGCACAAACGAGTTACTACGAAGTGGGTCACCCATGAATACTCGGTACGAGGTTATACCTACGTACCAACTGGTAGGGTCCGGGGAATCCCATGAGCCCAACCACGGTTCGCGGTCCGGCCTCTATAGCGGCCTATCACTGGTATCGGGTGCTCCGGAACGTGGAACCGTTGACGACGGCGATACAGTCCATATAGCATTTCCACGAAGTGGTATCCAGCGGAAACAATGCGCATCTCGTTCGGGTGCCGTGGCATGCGAAAACACCTTAGCCGACTATGTCGTAGGTGACGTAGCCGGCTCTTTCCATGTAAGCAATTCTGGTACATCGCCCATCCACTCTCATGATTTCCGCCGAACATTCGATCACCGCCTAAGTGGTCCCTATTTAGAAAGTCTAACCCGACACGGCGCTCGACGTGGGGCTCGACCATCGTCGTCGTGAACTCCCCCATGAG
Organism: Anoplophora glabripennis; assembly: GCF_000390285.2. Lineage (NCBI taxonomy): Eukaryota > Metazoa > Arthropoda > Insecta > Coleoptera > Cerambycidae > Anoplophora > Anoplophora glabripennis. The sequence continues at coordinate 102,703 of NW_019417346.1, read as the reverse complement.
CTCGTGTCCTAGACACCACGTCTGTAGGACATATCCACCACAGACCACAGTTACTTGAGAATATCCTGCGCCCTGGAGTCCCTAGTGACGATCCATTTGAACTTCGTGCGTCACTATCGCGGACCCCGGTCAAGGGAACTGACATCTCAGTTCACGACATGGCGCTCGACGTGGGGCTCGAAGTCCTTCTTCGACGTTTTCGCGACGAGCCCAGGTTGCTGAATCTCCTCACAATTCACAAAAATTAGGTACAAGCGATCATATATCTCGACAACATCGAAGGTTTTCTATAAACTGACATCTCTTTGAATCAGTAGTTATGGGATATTTTCCATATGGAATCCGCCATGTTACGTATTTAAAAAAATAATAATCATTGGGATCTACCGTTAACACTTGTTTTATATAGCGTTTTTGTTAATTTTTTAAGCTTTTTAAATTTAAATTAATATAATATATTATATATTAATAATTTTTTTTTCATTTTTCCATATTTTTTTCAGCTCATAGCCGCCATATTAAGCCCAATTTAGTTTTTCTAAAAACAGTGGTTTTCAAAATTAGACATTTCAACGAAAATTTTGGTACCCTGTTGACTCTTTTTGAATGTTATAAATTTTGAGCAGAGAGGTGGTTCTGTTGACGTAGAATGACCCATATTTTATTAATAGATAGAATAATTAAATATTTTAAATAAATAACCCCTTAGTTAATGATAGTTTTAATTCGTGAAGAACAAAAAGTACTTTGGCGTTACGTAATTCTGTTAGTATTGAATTTTGGAAAAAGTGTTAGAGAAACTTGTGTCATTATTATTTTTATGAGCAGAATCACATTTTTTACTTATAGTTTAGATCCTGTGTGTAGTGAGATGAAGTAATGGATTACAAGACTGATAATTTTTTTTGCCCACATAGAGGGCGCAGCAAATTACATACGATGTTTTAAAAATCTGTTGGTACTACGTGAATGATATCAATTTTGCCATGAAATTTTATTAAAATAAGTTTTCTCTTATCTCCTAAAATAAAAAAGTTAAACGACATTCGGTACTTTTCCGGTTTTTTTATGATTACTCAGAAAGTTGGCCATGGATCTCAAATTTGTTATTACGAGCAAAAAGGCCTCAAAAAATGCAACAAAAAATATTTAAGTATATATATATATATATATATATATATATATATATATATATATATATATATATATATATATATATATATATATATATATATATATATATATATATATATATATATATATATATATATATATATATATATATATATATATATATATATATATATATATATATATATATATATATATATATATATATATATATATATATATATATATATATATATATATATATATATATATATATATATATATATATATATATATATATATATATATATATATATATATATATATATATATATATATATATATATATATATATATATATATATATATATATATATANGAATTATTATTATATATATATTATATTATATATTATATTCCTATTCCTTCATCAGGAAAAAACCACAATAGGATACAAGTTAAAATTTTCTTATAAAATAGCCAATTAAAAAATTACTTACTATACGAGAATTACATTGAAGTTAGCCAACATCACAGGTAGAGTAGTTTCAAAATCTCATGAGCCGCGAAATGCGCGAAAGGCGTGGCGTATCCACATAATTCTTCTAATAAGCACGTTGTGAAAACATTGACTCAGAATTAGACCACGAGCCTCATTACAACCAGAAATGTTGTTGGCAATGCTAATTGTCCCTGTATGTTGTTCTTTAACCTCATTGGCTGTTACCAGTTTGAATATTAGTAGATTGTTTTCAAAAAAACTTGTTCTGATAAAGATATAAAAAAATATTCACATTTCAAAGGCATGGCTCCTTTTACTGTATTAGTTGTTAAATGTTAAAAATTCACTGAAAAATTGTTTTTTTTTTAAATGTTGACTATAGTTACAATTGTTTTTAATCTACTGAAGTTGATAAAATTTTAACAACAATGTTCTTGAATCTCTCTTTTTTGATGGTTTTTATATTATAATCTCACGTTTGTAAGTATATAATAAGCTTTTATAACTTATTATTCTAAGCATTTTTGTCATTTTTTATAGATGTCTTGAGAAAGGAAATAAACATTTCCGAAAGCTTGACAACAACACAGANTGCATTCATACAAATTTTTATTTTATGATGAATGAATTCATATTTATTTAAAACCTAAATGATTTATGTATAGTAAAATTACAGATACACACATCTTGTTGAGAGCATTTTTTGTTTCTTGTGGTGGAACATAAAGAAAATCAAGTTATCAAAGTTAGTCCAGAATTTTAGACCGCACAAATTGGATTGATGAACCAAAACTCAACTTTACATTCCTTAAATGTAAGGTCGGCTTTGAATAGAGGTTCTAAAATATTATATTGATGCTTTATTAATTTTTAGAAGATATTTATCTTAACCGATTTATAAAAGAAAATCTATCTTCAATTAAATTTTCATCAGAAGCAGGATTATGAAATTTTTCGCGATGTATGAAATTTTAACAACAGTAACTCAAGAGTTAAAATAATTACTTCAATTTTTACTTTGACAATACAGGGTGTTTCAGTTCGAGTGAATCAAACTTTAACCATAAATAGAATTCTATAAATAATTCAGAATTGCCTTATAAAGCAAGGGTCCAAGTCTCACCGTTTTCACTGTACAGGGCCATACTGGTTAGTTTTTAAAACCATATTATTTATGAAATCTTTGCTATGCTTATAACAAATTGATTCAAATTTGGTGTAGGTAGTGTTAACATTTACACATGTACATAATTTACTGTAAAATTTACAAATTTTTGTAGGTCAGTGGTGTAAGAGTGGGTAGTAAAGCGGGATTTTTTTACCCCTACTTCTACGCCAATGACCTAATAATCATTTTGGATTCATTTTTAGATTCCGTGGACAATTTTACATAAAACAGGTATACTTGTTGAAAATCGATATAGGGTATGGTTTTACCGAAAATCTCAGTTGAATGATAAGAAAATCTTGAATATTCATCCATTTTTTTGCAAACACTAACTAATATTTCAGATTTAAAATTAATACGTAGGTGTAATTTTTTTTAAAGGAATTATATCTGTTTGAAACAAACGGACCATTGAATGAGCAAGGATACCTATATATACCCCCATTGGTTTTGGGGCCACCGAACTTTAGTTGCATATTTAATTTTTTAAAAAATTAGTAGCTAGCCCCTTAGAATCTCCAGGGAATTTAAAAACTTTTTTGTCTCTTAAAATTTTTTCGAAAAAAGCAGCGTTTTTCGAAAAAATGGCTAAATGTGATTGGATGCTATCGAGGTTCATATGAAATTTTAAAAGTGTTAATCGTAGGTGGCTGGCATTCGCAATAAACAATCAATTGTATTCTGTGACAGTTGTCATTAACCAGTGTCAAAGTGTTACCATTAGTTGTCAATAATCATTGTTCCCGAAAAAATGGTGAGATTTTCTGTCCAAGAAAAGGTACAAATGCACCTAATTTACGGGGAGGCTCGTGGAAATTCACGTCTCGCATGCAGATTGTACGCCGAGCGATTTCCTGCACGCATACTCAATGTTTACCATTCATATAATTCATACCATTCAATGTTTGCACGAGTACATCGGCAGCCAATGGAGACAGGATCCGTAGTTGTGAAAAAACCTAATTCAGGGAGAAGTTATTTATTAACTCCCGAACAGGAAGAAATTATCTTAAATTTAATTGCAGAGAATCCCGAAATAAGCATAAGACGCGCGTCATCTCAACTTGAGATTCCCAGAACAAGAATACACCGCTTTATCGAACGACAACTGTTGAAACTTTTTCACTTTCAAAAGGCCCAGGAACTTAAAGTAGAAGATTTGCCACGAAGAAGAAATTTTAGCTTATGGGGCTCTTCAACGTTACAACTTAAATCCGGGATCTTTTCGAAAATTTTTCTTTACCGATGAGGCGAGCTTTACAAAAGATGGCCTAATAAATTTGCACAATCTTCATTATTGGGCTATGGCAAATCCATTTGTCTTAAGGCAGACTCGTTCGCAAAAATTTGCAATTAATTGCTGGGCTGGAATTGTCGGAGATTGCATCATCGGTCCATATATTTCCTCCACGATTAAATGCTGAAAGTTACCTTAATTTTTTGGAGCATGAACTACCGCTTCTTATGGAAGATGTTCCTCTCGGTATTAGACGCAATTTGTTCTTTACGCACGATGGTGCCCCACCACATCGGGGGCACTTCGTAACTAAGTAGTTGAATGAAAATTTCCAAGGGTGATGGATAGGTAACAATTCTCCTCATGTAACATGGCCCCGTTCTCTCGATCTAAATGCCATGGACTTTTTTTTCTGGGGGGCCATGAAGGATCGCGTCTATGCCGTACCATGCCGTATCCTTGCTGCGGCTGAAGAAATTAGACAGACTCCCAACATTCACACGAAAATACGTCAAAATTTCGTGTCACGTTTGCAGGCTTGTGTTGAACAAAACGGTTCTCACTTTGAACACGTTTTACGGAACTGACCAGTGTGATTTTAACAAACTTTTTATAATTAAATTATTTAATCATGAAATACCATTAATTTTGTTATTAATTTCCAAGTTTATTGTACCTTATTTTGATATTCACATTTTCTTATTAATTGTTAATGTTTAAATTGTGATTTCTTTAAATTAAAATTAAATTTCTTTAAATTGTGATTTTTTTACAACTACTGATCCTGTCTCCATAAGCTCCCGATGATGGTTAATGACAACTGTCACAGAATAAAATTGATTGTTTATTGCGAATGCCAGCCACCTACGATTAACACTTTAAAATTTCATATGAACCTCGATATGCATCCAATCACAT
>NW_019417346.1:69290-97467 GCF_000390285.2 Anoplophora glabripennis | reverse complement strand
TTTCCACATAACAAGGTGCCCTGGATCAAATAAAAATCGACGGGTCTCACCGTTTTTCGAAAAAAAATTTGTTTAACGAAAATATGAATTTTATGCAGAACTTTTTTACCACGCTGTATATATATATATATATATATATTGATAGGTAATTCGTTGTCACCTCGGGGTTACTGATATGACGACCTGACCTCACACATGTAACATTACTTTTGTTTCATATATCTTGCATATATCCTTTAAGGGGAGTCCCCTTAACATGAATTTCAAGAGAGGGGTAAATTTTATTGAACAAAAAATTCATCAATATTGTGAGTTATAATAATAGCGCTGTTACTTCTGTCTATATACGAACTTTAAAATACTTACAACACGTTCTCACTTCATGCAATGTTGTCATATTTATGAGGTAGGTAAGTAATGTATATTTCCATTAGTTTATATAACACAAAATTACGTTTAGGGGATTGATAAAATTTCTTATAGGTGTAAAGGATCACTTTATAATCTCATTACATTTATATGGTTTATTATACTTATATTAGTTTTAAAAACCTTCCAAATTTATGCGCTTATTTTTTTATAACGAACCTAATCTAAGCCATATACAGGGCGGCCTAATGAAAATGAGGCATATCGGAATTTTTGCGTCTATTCATAGTTTTGTTAACAAAAGGTTTGGTGACAATAGTGGCAGGGTTGACAATAAACTTAAAAAGTTTTTCGTCGAATTAAAAATCGGTTAGTCTAAGGTGACAAAAAAAATTGGGCCTGTTTCGTTTCCACTGATCCACCTTGTATGGATAAACCTCATCGCTAAAGTCTAGCTACTACCCTGAATGTGCCAATTGATGGTGAAGATTTTTTTTGAGGTGGGTATAATTTAAGTAAAAATAAGATAAAACAATCTTAAGACATAATGTATTATAGTATAAGAGACAGTTAGATTGCAAGCGCAATAAAATAAAAAATAATACGTTAACGCCCACTGATTTATTTATAGGTAACCATAGGAAAAACGTAAAAACATACCTATTTCATAATGTTAATTTTTTTTTATTAAATGTTGAATTTTTGCTTTAATATGCAATGGAGTTCTTTTGATATTTGTGTTGTTAATAAAATCTAAGATACATTGTTGTGAAGGATACCGCTTATTTTTAATACAGTCTTTGAAATTATTTGAAAGTAGATTTATTTCATCAGCTGTCCAACCTAAAAATAATAATAATTTTAAGTTCTGCTTTGAATACAGACAAAATCTTACTTCTTTTTTGTATTTTTTTCTTCTTTAATTGCGTTGTCCATATATCTGAATCTGGATCTAAAAAATATCTCGTCATAAAAATTCAAGGAATCATAAGGATAATAAAAGTATTATTGTAAAAAAAACTAAAATAAATCTTACCTTTTTCCTGTACTGATTTATGCTCTGTTTTCGTATGTTTTAAAGGCATTTCGTAATCTGAATCTGAAAATAAGTTGTAGATATAAACACTTGAAAACTCAAAAGATTATAAATAGGGTTTGATCAAACGCCGGAAGAAGTACAGCTAACAAGTTGAAAGCAAAATTAAGGAAAAGTAAATTAAAATGTATAATCTTACCTTCATTACAAGCACGCTCAATTGAGTGTGGTGTATCGGTGCTAGTAGAAGTAGAGGCAATATTTGAAGAGTTTTGTTTTGATTTTTTAGATTTCGAAAAATTTTCTAAAAATTGAAGCATTAACAGTTACGGAGCATTTAGCAATAGGTACATCTTTCTTTACCTTCATTATTATCTTCAGGATATTCCGTGTTCTCGTCAAATTCAATTTCGGATAATGATTTGCCCTTGAATTCAGCAGGTAAAGATCCCTTTTCCATCATAATCAGCAATTTGGAAACTTTGGCTGTTTGGTATATGTCAACTGGTAACCTTAAAAATAAATAGTCATTTATCTATTAAGTGTATTAGAGATTTACAATCGAGGCATTTTCGCGTGAGATTTATTGTAAATGAAAATATGAAGTACCGACAGTTTACCAACAGTAGAGTCGACATTTGTATAATGTTCTCAATAAAAATGTCTATAAAAAATTGTTAGAGTAGTTTCAAAATCTCATGAGCCGCGAAATGCGCAAAAGGCGTGGCGCGAGGCGTGGCGTATCCGCATAATTCTTCTAATAAGCACGTTGTGAAAACATTGACTCAGAATTAGACCACGTGCCTCATTACAATCAGAAATGAACTAAGGCGCTCAGGCATCAATAAAGTCAACTGGCGAACATTCGTTATATATATTTTTATTGCTTAAATTAAAACAATAAAGAATAGGGCATTTTATTATGATATTTGTAATCGGATCAAAGGATCGTTTACGCTACGAGAGCTCGAGATAGACTGTGAATAATAGATGTAATGTTTTTAGGACGTAGAATAATTTAGGCGACGGTCGGAATTATGTTTCTGCGTATATGAAGGTCAAAGCTCGTAAGATTTTGAAACACCTCTAACAGTTCATAATTGTAGATAAATCGGATAATTCGATACGAGCCTAGGACTCATGTCGAAAAATTGACATAACTTTAAATTTTAACTTACTCATAAAATTCGGCGTGGGTCTTTTCACTGTGACCCATAAATTTAGAAAATTGGGTGATGTCTTCTTTCGATAGATTTAATATTTGTGCAATGGTAGCAATGTGTTTCCGCAATTTGTTGCTGGAAATAGCTTCAGGATATTGTAACTCCATTTTAGTTGTTAAATATCTTATTGCAACATCACCTTGTCCCCACTTAATTTTGCTCTGGGGCATAGCAAAAACATATTCATTTTCTTGCGAAAAGTATTTTTTACGATGTTCCAATAAAGAATTTATATATTTTTCTAACATCTCCGGTAGCAAGATAACGACTTGTCTGGAACCTTTTCCACTATTTAGAATACGCCTATACTTTGTTGTCAAAATTTTTTCCGATTCCGTTAGTACAGATTCAAAATCTTTTAAATTAGATTTATTTTGTCTCATATAATCTTGAATTTTTAGATACTGCACGTCGCCTATACGTCTACGATTAAAAATAATTAGTAGTGCCAACGAACACTTAACTAGCAATTTATAAGTTTCTACATCATCCGTGTGGTTTATAAACTGTATATAACAATTCTCCGCCATTTTTATTGTTTCATCTCTAAATATTTTAATGTCGCTTACTAGAGGTACAAGAAGTGGCTTTTTCCAGCGTTTTTCTTGCAAATCTTTATTTGCCAAACTCGATATTTCGGTGTTCCAACGTGAAATTACTAACTTTTTAAATTTTTTTATTTCTTGGAGCCACAATTCCGATTCTTCTGGCAATTTACAAACAAATCCTTGAGTTTCTTTTAAAATTAAATGTGTTAGTTCATCGCACATATCTTTCAAATATGTTCCTAAATGCATAGCGAGACTCGGAGCTTTGAACAATTTGTTTTTTGGATCATACCCGGTAATATTTCTTGTAGCTGTTAGAAAGTAATCAAAATTCTTTGGTTTTAAAATATCTTTGAAGCAACATTTGTAATCATTAGTAATTTCCCGATAGGCAATTAATAGGCGCGATAGTTCCCTCATCCTTGAACTGCATGCGTATTCTTTCCGTTCTCTTTTATGTTTTTTTAGATACGATTCTCCAAAATAAACGATAAGTAGGTCTTTCTTTGCTACGAAGGATATTTCATCTCCCTTCATAATGTCAAATACCTAAAAATATCGTGTGATATTGAAACAAACCATTATTTAAATCTTGGTTTTTGAAAAACTTACCTGTTCTTTTACATTTAACCTTGAGATTGCATTTGTGGCATCCAGTGCACAGGCAACTTCAGTTTGGGAGTTGCTAACATAATACTTTCTGGAATAAAGTTCACTACCTTTTTTTTGTGTGTTATTCTGAACAACGCATAATTTCGTGTGACGCTTTAAATATTCTTTTTTAAAAACTCCTTTACAATATACACATGGATAAAAAGTTAAAGAGTCTTTTTCCATTGTTTCTCGATATGGACGTACTTCGCCCTCTATGTATAAATCAAAATTGGTTTGGTTCCTAAGCAAACTGAAAGCCTGCCTTCTTTCTTTGCTTTTCCGAGGATATTGCAGAATCTGTTTTACTTCTTTTGTATCTTTATGGTTTAATTCCATATGCCTTGCGTAATTTTTTGTAATAACATCATTGCAACAGAATTTACATCGCACTTCCTTCTTGTCTCCTCTATTTCTTTTCTGTCATTAAATAATTCAAATTTAAAAAATGTATTTGCCATATAAACGTAATATTCTAAAAATTGTATATAGAGGATGCTGGATTATATCTTATATACAGGGGATTTGAATTCGAGGGCAGGTATATCTCGTAAAAATAATAGGGCCCTATAAACATAGGTCTGGAACGGCTTGTTTTCGAGATAGAGGGTGTAACAGTTATGAAAAAATTGATTTTCTTTTATAACTTCAGAATCTAGTAACCGATAACAATCAGATTTGATTCAGGTATTGGTTGATAGAAGGTATGTATTGCTTAAAATATGAACTCAAAAACTCCAACCGGTAGTGTATAACTGGGTAGTAGGTACACTTTTTTTTAAATGTACGTCACTGCATTTTTACTAGCGATCGTAACATATTTGAATTCTAATGTTTAAAATATAACAAAAAGGTATATTGTATTTTTTCTCTAAGAACCGGCAATTTCAATTTATTCATTATAAAAAATTTTTCTTGCGAGACATTTTTTTAATCTTCCAAGAAATATTTGTTTATGAATATAAATGAATGCAATAGGAAGTACAAGGAAGTACAAGGTACAAACTTGATTATTATCGATTACTAGATTCCGGGGTTATAAAATAAAACCATTTTTTTTCACAACTTCAACACCCTGTATCTCGGAAACGAAGTCGTTCCAGACCTATGTTTATTAAGGTAAACCCTATTATTTTCATAAGATCTATCTGCTCTCGAAGTTTCCTAGATAAAATTCGGACCCCTATATAAAGTGTAGGAAAAAAACAGTATTCTTTCATTCATGATAAATTAACCAGAATTTATAAAAATTTTGTATAAGGGTCGAAAATAAATTTTAATAACCTAAAACAAAACGTTTTTGATAAAATTTAACCAAAACTTTATAAGTAATATTTTCTTTCATTAATCAAAAGACTGAACGTTGGATTATGGCACACCCTCTATAATAATACGAAATTGGCAGTTTTGAAAAGCAATATTTTTATAAAAAAAATCAATTTTCGCTAGAAATTACTTTTACTACTTAACATTATTTAAGAAAATATATGTATAATGTTGTTGCTTTGCTTGTTACATTAACCGATTTATTAGAAGAAAATTAATTAAATTAAACTAGAAGTTAACTTTAATAGTAGGAACTTACTTTTATTAATTCAATTTTTGACATTTTTACAGTGCCCCTTTTTTTATCGTCTAATCACTCTAATCTATTATCCACTTCTTCAATAATGGAACCATCCTTTTCTTTACTGGCTATATCTCTTATTTCTTCCTCGGGAATTTCAGGAACAGAATGCTGGGAGCTTTCAGATGTCGAAAAATGTTCATATTCATAGTCCTTATCTCTATCATCATCGTCTGATTCGAAACTATGATCAGACTGATCGAACAAAGACACGTTTTTTAATTGGAACAATTCTGTGGAATCAGGTAAAGTCTAAAATAAAATATATTTATAGATAAAAAAATACAAAAATTTGTATGCACGATTTCATCAGAAGTTATCTTTAATGTAAAGTTGTGTGGCCATAAAATAGCTCAATATTTTAGCAGTACAAAAAAGTACATTGTATTTCATAAAGGAAAAATTAAAGTTGCGAAAATTATATCGTACATAAACTGTTGTATGCTACTCGTACATAATAAGATTCTCGATAAACTTTACTAGACTCGTGAAACAAAACCTGAGCCTTTGTACTTATAAAATAATAACGTAATATTATTCTTACATCATTGTATGCTGGAAAATCAAATATATCCTTTTGTGTTTCTTCATTAGTGTCCACTAATTTGCTACTTCCAGAAAAAGAATTCACTAAATCATTATCTGTTACTATTGTAGATGTTTGTAAAGGTTTGATGATATGCATACTAGTGCTGGCAACTGAAACCGGTTTTTGGATAATTCGGATTTATATGAAATCCGAAAACCGGTTATTCGATTCTTCAAATATCCGAAAACCGGTTATTCGGTTATTCGAATCTTCAAATATCCGATCATTCAAATAACCGATTATTCGATAATCTACTTCCCCTTTTTTTTTTAGACATCGATTTGTCCGATTGTAATTGACCTTAGACAATTTCTCCGGGTCTGCCTTTGTAAAGCACCGATTTTCAGGTATCCGGTTTTGGCGATTCAAGTAACGGGTTATTCGAATAACCGGTTTTAGCAACTATTCGACTAACCGGTTTTATCTGAAATCGGTTTTTACGGAACCCGGTTAACCGGTTTCACTTTTTTCCGGTTTTTGCCAGCACTAATGCATACTAGTAATAATAACGTTCCCAGATTTAGTTTCCGAATTTCTCTGAGGCATAGCACTTTCCGCTGATGGTAAAAAATGGGTGTCAGTGATTTTATAACTTACGGCCTTATTTTTATATAAACTGCGTGACTCATTATATTCTTCCCTTTCAAAAATGATATCATTAGCTAAGGGCACTGTTGGTGATATTTCCTGTTGCTGTAATGGAGCTATTTTAGGTGTACCCAAGGAATTCTTAAATAAATAATTTTAAATTATTACCTTTTAGAAATTTACATTTATATTAACTATCGTTACCTTATAATTATCAGAAAAAGTGGACATATCCTTAAAAGTTTCATTTGTTGTATCAGATATATGAGTACAATCACAACTTCCACATTTAGAACAATAAAGTTTTTCTTTTAATGGAGATTGTTTGCTTTTAATTTCGAAATTAGTCCCGATTAATTTATTAGAGTAATCAGACTCAATTACATAATTTTCATCCGATTATTTTTTGATTTCAGATTCAGACATTTTTGTACTGTCTAAGTCCATAAAGCTATTAGCGTCAGTAAAAAAATTGTTGTTTATCCAGTTCTATAAATAAATATAATGTAAGAAACAGACTTAAGGCAAAATTGGGTTAACTTCTTTAACAGTTCTATAAAAAAGCGATTTTTGTGGATATTTTAATATAACAAATATAATATATGAACAAATGACTTTGTGTTGCCAGGCAGTCAGACCCCATTCATTGTCAGACACTTTTAAAATAGTTATCAACATCCAAAAAAATTGATGAAATAAAAATATAACAACTTACACCAGTCATCTTAATTTTTTCAAAATTTTCTGTCGGTGGGTTTCTTAGGTGTTGATCCTGAAATAAATGAATAGGAACAAACAGTACAATTTAAATCAACCACACCTAGAATATTTAAAAAAATGCTTAAAAAATGTTGATATAACAACTTACGCCACTCATTTCCATTTCTTTAAAATTTTCTTTCACTAGATTTTTTTGAGATTGGCCCTAAAAAAATGGTACATTTTAACTAAGCACAATTAAAAATACAGAATCGTTATTAAAAACGTTAATACAACTTATGACAGCAGTTGTTGCCATTGTTCCAAAATTTTCTTTCATTAGGTTCTCCTAGGATGCCTTATATTACGAAATGAACGGGAAAAAAATAAAACAATTTAAACCAGACACGTGAAATATTCATGAAATTGATTAAAAACGAGATAATAGGTATCCGAAATCGCCTGTCTCAGTTAGGTATTTTATAATTAAAAAACTATGCATGACTTGTCTTAATTGGGAAAATAGGCGATAAAACTTGCAAAAAATAAAATTCATTACCATTTATGTTTTAAAGCTTCGTTTTGGAGATGAAGGGTTTTAAAGTTAATAAATAATACATACCTATATACCTATATATTTTTCAAATGCCTCAAAAACCAGTTTAGCGATTTTCATGAAACATCATATATAAGAGGTTTAATTTCATGTTATTAGATTTTTTTAATCATAATTTGATACCGCCAGTGCTTTTTTATAAGTTTGTAATTATTTTTAGATTAAGTATTTAAAGATACAATTTTTTTTCTCTCACATGTTTTGACCACCTTCCTTACTTGTTCCAGGAGGGGACAAATTTCACTTTTTTCTCGAAAATAAGAGAAATATTAAAAAAATACAAGAGATTTTTAAGCACTTAATCTAATAATATCAATTTATCAAACGGCAGTGATGTACTCAATTTCTCAAATCTATTTAGGATATTTCACTGCCATCCTTAGAAAAAATTATGTTAAAAGTTACATCAAATTTTACTACTTATCTATCCTAATAAGAACGTGCCATATTTTGTTACAAAAAATTAGTTTCTTTTACTAACTTGAACAAACTGTATATCGAAAAAGAAACTTAAAAACATACAAGTCTATATGAAATTTTATTGCTATATTGCGATTCCTATCGCTTACTAAACTTTCCCGATTAAAAACCTGGGAAGGTTTCAGGCGGGAAATTTTACAACCTACAAAATGTGCCCGCGTAACCTAAAACTAATAATGCTAGAATACTACTAAAATAAGCTACACTTACCAGTACAGTTTCAATAATTCGCTTAGTCCTTGATTTAAAATTTTTTGAATTCATTCTGTTGAATATATCATACACATGTAACACCGGTGAAAAGCACAACGTGTTCACTTCTTGGTCGAAACTCGAAACTGTTAAGCAGTGTTGCCGATAAACCAAGTTTTCATGAGGTGATTCCGCTTCAAATTTCACTATATACCAGTAGAGGTGATTTCGTATGTACCGTACCTATACGTATAAACCTATATGTGCGCCAGTGGCGCCAGTTATATACTGTCGAACTAAAAACAAAATTTTTCGATGCATAGAGGTCGAAATCACCTCACCCATAAAAATGGGCATACGATCAGTAACGCCATCTAAAATCGATTTACCAAGAAACTAAGGCAATACGTTGTCACCTCATCTTTTTGAGGTGACACCGTTGTAGATGAAGTAACAGAGTATGGTTTATACCTATTTTCTGGGTGACAACGTATCGTTCATCAATATAAATATATATATATATATATACAGATAGAGAGACAGTAACGCACGCGCACTGTAATTTTCATCATCGCCGTTTATACTATGATGATGAATAATTTTTTTAATAAATACTACTAGTATTCCTGAAACCATGAATATAATTTATATTCGTAACACCTGTACAATGTTAATTACGATTGTATTCATGCAACAGTTTGTTAACATTGCAGCTAACATGTTATTGTGTAATTCGATAGTTTGGACATGTTCCGCTTTACTTCACCAACAACAGGTTTCTCCAATATTATGATACGATCATATGCTCGAAATTTGCCCTTAAGTGTTGCAGTGTACATCATATTAACATAAATCTAAATAATTGCCTACATAACTGTCGTCATAACTTAACATTTCTACTAAAGAATGGGCAAAACTTTGTCACAAGATTGTACGATGAAAATTAATTAGTAGCTCATATAAAAATTTACCAATATATTTTATTTTCATGATAAAGGGTGCTGAAGAAAAAGAAATAAAGTTGTAGTCATATCTCGGTCATATATTACACAGCCACACAAAAAAAGAAAAGTTGTCTGTACTTTTCATGTGACGTATGTTATCAGTAGTATTTTTGCCTCCTGATCATGAATCCGGTGTCAGAATTGAGCTATCACATCACAGGAATTTCCTAACCTCAAGAACAGGTAAAAAATAGCAAAAATTCATGAAAAAGTGCTAGGAAAAATACAAATTTTTATTTTCTATATTCAAATGTTCATTTAAATAGTTAAAACCCCGCCGAACGTGAAGGAGCGGTCAGAATTGATGGTTCTATTTGTAATCTCAAAAAAAACGGGTCAATTAAGGTCAGATATCACGAATTTTCAATAAATAACAAATTCGCGACAAATTTGGTACGGGGGTTTTCGGGGTCGCTGATCACGGATCCGAGGTTAATTTTGCAAAATTCAAGATGGCGGCCGACCAAATTTTCAGAAAATAACACATTCGCGCCAAATTTGGTGGTATACGAGGGTTTTCGAGGTCACTGATCACGAATCCGAGATCAGATTTACAAAATTCAACCCGTGAATAGATCTTTTACAGAAAAAGAACAAGATATAGGCGAAAAAAAGTAGTATAGCGTTTCTTTCTCGTTCAAACTATAAAGGGCGAACGGCAGCCCTTATAGCGGCGGCAATGGGCAATGGGTCGGTTCTAAGGTATTTGATTCACAACATATATACTAGCAGTTCGAAGAGAACGTTAAGGGACAAAAAAAGATATTATTCAGGGCGCCAACCTACACAGAAAAAAATGAATGAACAACCCCTTAACGCTTTCTTCTCCCTGTAGGTCGGGATGGAGACAACAAAATAAAATACACAAATAAAATCTCACAGGTTTATTTCCCACTCTCTGCCGGTGTTCGGCAGGACTCTGGTTTATGCTGTCCTGGCGTTCGGGACGGCGAACTCGAATCCGGGATCTGGCTGTATCCTATTCCCTTCCAGGATTACCAAGAAATTTCTCTGAATTTGACTATAAACTTGTAGTGACTTCAAACTTAGCTACTAATTCTTCACTAAGATATTTGCAATTTGACTACGATACTAATTATGACAAAAACCAATATTTTGCCTAACTTCAATACTCAATTACTTATTTGAGGTTTCTCAAATATTAGCAAAAACTTAGGTCTTTAAGACTTAATTACGATAATAGCTCTTTAGGCTGTAGAATAATTAACGCTTTCTTAGAATAAATTTTCTATGTCGAAATTTTTTGTAGAAATTTTCCGTAGAAATATTCTTGAAATTTACTCGAAATTTTTTGTAGAAATATTCTGTAGAAAGTTTATGTAGAAATTTTTATTTAGAAATTTTTTCGTAGAAATTTTTCTGGTAAGCTCTGGTGAGAGAAATGGAGGAAATAAAAATCCGATTAGCACGTGGCCACATATTGAAGGTTTTACAAAAAACACAATAAAATCTTAATAGCAAGCAAGGTTGGAATTTACTGGATCCATTACAAATAAACTAATATTTAATATTTGAATAATTACCTATGATGTTCTTGATTCACTTTGTGATTAATATTAATTTAAATAATTCGGTTTATTTATAATCACACGCGAGCTAATAGTTTTGTACCAGTGCAAAATGAAATAGGCCGTAACTCGCACCGCGAGTCGTTTTATTGGCACGGTTCTACAAAAACTACTCAAACGTGATTGGTTGGGCACAAAACATTTCCCTACTGGCAACTGAACGGTATTAGTATTGTTCTACGTTTTATGATCCATTATAATCCAACAACCTTCTTTGCTCGTTAATGATCTATGATTAACAGAACAGATTTGTATAAACTAACCTCCAACGAATGACAGTCACGTAACCTAATGTGTTGATATCCCAGATTCGATTTACAACAATGGTATTAAAAGAAAATAGTACAAGTACAAAACATTACAGTTAAAATTCATTTCTCAGGTCCATTACAATTTCTATACAGAGATTCTCCATGTTCATTATGGTATACAGTTTAGTACATCCATGTTTTATAAATAATTGCAGGATAAAACAAAGATTTACAGGATGTGACAACAACTTAGTAATATACAGGTGGTAACTAAACTAACTAATAGTATTCACAAAGTTGTATATCAATGCTAAGGTCTCAAGAAGTTGTTTGATGGTTGACTTTTAGATAAAAAAAAACTGTGATATTCACTATAAACGGATAGTGAATGTTACATTAGATTAACACATGATTGGGTATTCAGGTTATAAAGTAAAATATTACAAAACGAATTTCGCAATTCTGACCTCGAATACGTAATCAGCGACCCCGAAAACCCCCGTATACCAAATTTGCTGCTATTCTATTATTTGAAAATTTGGTCGGCCATTTTGGATCCGCCATCTTGAATTTTGCAGAATTGATCTCGGATCTGTAGTCAGCAACCCCTAAAACCTCCGTATACCAAATTTGCTGCGATTCTGTTATTTTTTGAAAATTTGGTCGGCCATCGTGGATCCGCCATCTTGAATTTTGAAAAATTGACCTCGGATCCGTGATCAGCGACCCAGAAAACCCCAGTATACCAAATTTGACGCGAATCTGTTATTGTTTGAAAATTCGTGATATCTGACATTAATTGACCCGTTTTTTTGAGGTTAGAAAAAGAACCATTTATTCTGACCGCGGATTCACTATATAAATGAAACATTTGAATATAGAAAAAAAATGATGTATTTTTCCCACCACTTTTTCATGAATATTTGCTATTATTTACCTGTTTTTTTGAGGTTAGGAAATTCCTGTGATGTGATAACTCAATTCCGACACATGATTCGTGTTCAAGAGGCAAAAATACTACAGATAACATATCGTTAACCTACTTAGCAAATGTCGTAAGTCCATTTTTATCCAGAGATTTTGGTGGACTTATGACTATTTCTGCCCTTAAATCGAATGCAGTGGACATTCGACATATATGCGCTTTGATGTTTTTGCGTACTGTTTACTACTAAAGTAAAATCTGACTTCTAAGCATGACAGGTTCATGCACTGTAAGATAAATGCCATCGAAATCTCTGTCTGGATAAAAAGTGGACTTACGACATTTGCTAAGTAGGTTAACGATATGTCGCATGAAAAGTACAGACAACTTTTCTTTTTTTGTGTGGCTGTGTTATTTACTAATGTTGTAAGACAAATTCTGGATCTATATTATCAGGCCTGAGTTAAAATTGAATTGATAAAATCTAGTGGTGTCAAAATTTCAATAGAATGGAACTATTTTTAAATAAACGAAAAAAATTTACCTTAATTAGAACGCACTTTACTGTAAATAAACTTTTATCTTGTTTTGTTTCCAAGACATGTATCAATTGCAAGAAAATCCGATTTTCATTCTGTACTGCACAATGTATTATCATCATTATTGATTATAAATGTGTTTTAAGAAGAATGACAATAAAATTTGTGATTTTTAAATACGGTTTAATGGTAAGGAATATAGGAATTAGAACACGTCATAAGTACAATATGTTCATTTCGGGAATTCAGGATATTTAGTATTAAAAAGGTTTCTATATATCTTTCTTTTATGAGAATTTAGAAAATTTTTATTATGTATTATACAGGGTGTCCCGTTCATGTTTTTTTCGATTTTACCCCTCCAATTACCTGTATCGGCGACACAGCTTTTCAGAAAGAAACCATTTACACATACTCATGTACAAATTTTAACATTTTTATCTTTAGCCGATTTAGAGATAATTAAGGAAAACGATTCGGAAAGTAACAACTTCAACATACTGTATGTCGAAAACAGGGCGTCTAAGAAAAAAACTTTAATGAACTACCCTGTAGTATAACAACCCTAGGTTCGATTGAAAAAAAATAACTAACGTAGTTGTGGCCAAAAATATGTGATCGTCATAAGGACTACCTACGTTGTGTGTATCCATTTTTAATTGACCGGAAGGCGCTGGCTACTAACTTTGTAGAGGGGATGCTTGGTTTAATTATACAAAACAAAAGCAGAGTAAATACACCTAACCTTTATTTATATACAATTCAAATTAAACATGTGACAAATATAAAGAACAACGAAAACATTAACAACCATTTAACATAGAATGAGAGTGCCAGGCTCACCTAGAGCTCCTGCGGGGAAAGAGCATGGCAGAGAAACCCACGATCTTTGCTCTTACCACCCAAATATAAATATAAAACAACCGCTAACCAAAGGCATACATTAAGAACCTTTGCTAATGATCAATAAGTCCTGTCTCATTTAATGTGTCACTAAATGTCATCTGTTACCTCATATTAGTCATACACACTTCCAAGTAAAACTGAAGAGGTTTGGTGTTAGTTAGCCGGCAGAGCCGGAAGGTACTGGAGTCCCATACGGGAGGCAATCCAGCTATAGTTGAGATTTCGGAAGATCCTTCATAACACTGGAGTCCCATACGGGAGGCAATCGAGCTTAATCCAGATTCGTTCCGCACGGGCGAAAATGTTAGTAAACTCAACAAGGCTCGTATAGACGTATGACATAAAGTGAGCACAAGAAATCAAAGAACAACTTAATCATGATAAAACAAGTTAAATGTGAAACAAAGAAGTCGTTAATGCAATATCTGGGCAGTCACGACAATATACATATTTTAACATGTAATAAATAATGAGCAATCTATAATAATAATTGTAACAATTTTATCTTAGAAAAATATACGCCCCTGAGCGTAAGACAATGAAGGCTAAACATATACAGAATTATTATCATGAAACATCTATATTTTACGTATAACGTAATCGTGGCAAAAACAAGTTAGATGTGAAACAAAGAAGTCGTTATTGTAATGTCTGGCAATCAGGACAATACATATATTTTTAACATGAAATAAATAATGGGCAAACTTTAAGTATAATTATAACAATTTTACCTTGGAAAAATATATGCCCTTGAGCATAAAGCAATGGAAGCTAAACTTACAAAGAATTATTATCATGAAACATCTATAATCATCACAATCATAAGATTATATAGAACAATTAACAACAAAGTACTTAAAGAATATTACCTGCTAACTAATAACACTTTAAACAATTAACTTTTCACTACTTTGACACACTGCCCGCCGATCGTCTTGCCACTATCTACCCTATCTATCTATCTAACTACCCACTGTTCTCACTTCAACTACTTATCTTCGACTATTTAGGCTTCCTTCCAGAATTTCCTACCTAGGCGTATTTCTTTTTTGCGCTTCCTTCTACCAACCGTTAGTATTACTTTTTCATTGTTATACAACACCTATGTAACAGGTGACGTCGAAGTTGATAAGATAAGTACGGTTTTGCACAACCCCTATTATTTTTTCATGAGGAACTTGCACACAAGTATTTTTTAAACATGAACGGGACACCCTGTATACCTTTTACCAAAATTATTAGATACAGAGCCATCATAAATGTTTACAAGTCACGTGATCTCTAGCTTAGGCAGCCCATCATTGAACGACTGGTACTGGTAACGAAAAACCCCTAAATCTTGGTGTCACCAATAGTATTGATTCGTTTACAATGAACAGTAACAAACCATTACATCTACGCTCGAGATAATGCAACCGCTGATTGGTTGAATAGAATCTCGTGAAAAATTAGCCGGTGAGACAGAATGTTGTGTTTTAATGTAATCTTGATCTTGTTGTTTTAATTTTACCGAAATTTAACTGCTAACGTGAAGGTAATAAAATTACCTATTGTTCCAAACGAAATTACTGATCACGTGGTTTCTAGTAATTTATGAAAGCTCTGTATTTATACGCGCAGCGAACATAACACCTACAGCCAGCATACGGCTCTGTGGGGCGGAAACAAAATATTTATGAAAGTTATGGAAGGCTATGAGTTATTCTGAAAAAATAGCTTTTTGTTAAATTTATATCTATTTTCCGTAATTTAATTGTTTTTTGTTTATTTTTAGATGACTGTTTGATAACTATACAATAATTCTTTTTTTATACTTACTTTATTGTAAAAATAAAGTTTTGTTGAATAATTTACTGAAACACAAATAATAAGTATGAAAAGCACTATTCTACCAACGTTCATATAATTTCTCAATTATAAAACAAAGAAACCTCTTATCATTTTATTTACATTATTTTCTTTACAAACGCCCTTTTAATTTAAGTAAGTGACAGCGCGTCGCATCGTTAAAACTTTTTGCCGCTTAGATTGATCCATTTCAGTAGACCTGTACCCACTTTTTAAATGTTTTTGGTACTTTGTAATGAATAATTCAGTGGTTACGGAAAAAAACTATTTACTTATAATTATCCATAAGAAGCAAAATTGACTACGTGTCAACATATACATACAAACAGTAACAGAATGTACTAGGTGAGCAACACAGTTTTCCTTCAAGTGTTATCATTTGTAATAATTGTTATATGATATATTTTTAAATTTTACAGGAAAAACATGTCTGTACAAATACGAGTCATCGATAGAGGAAAACGTATATCAAATTTGGTGAGGAAGCAAATTTGGTCAGTTTAATGTTTTAATTAAAAATAAGTTTTTGTCTCAATACAGGGTGTTACAGAATGACGATTTAAAAATTTAGGAGATTGTAGAGAATGAAATTCCGAACAACATTTTATAAATTAGACTCTTCACTTTATAACACAAAAAGTATCATTTAAATCAAAAAATTTATTAATAAGAAATTTGATTAAAAAACATCTTCAAGTTAGGCGTCGCTAAATCATATTACAAAACTTAACAAAAGTTTAATCCTAAAACTAACATTGTTTTAAATTCCTTCAACATTCATCAGTTCATTTCCTTTATTTCCACTAGACACATGTAAAGTAACGTCTGTACTTAAAAGCTAACTATGTGCCATGTCTAACACCGCTAACACTTGCTGAATCGTTCCTGGATTCTCCATTCGTCTGGAATTCACGGCAAGTATTCGGAACACACACTAACCCAGCTAAACGAGTTACGCCTTTCCTACTTAAAATCAGTTCGCGAAGTTACAGTTTGTAGCATTTCCATGGCCTACGTCTTTCTGATGTAGGGGGAAATAAATGATTCGAGAAGATGGCGCAAAACAAAGTTACTAATTAATGGGAACATATCTCGAGATCCACGGAATCACGTTTGGAGTTATAATAAAACGACTAATCTGAATTTAATAGATGTTCAACTCGTTTCATGCAAGTGTCGGTTAGATGATAGTTTGAAGCAATTCTGGCTTTGTTGCTGTTGTAAGGTTATAAGACACGTACAACTAAGGAAACTGAGTTTGTACCTACAGCAAGAGATTCCGTGATATTTTGAATAGTTAAGAAAACAGGTAGGGGAGTTCTGAAGCATTTGTATTAGAATACAATTGTATCATCGTTAATATTAATTATCTAACAAACTGTGGTGACAGTAGTTCAGTGGCCATTTAGGTTAATGTCGTTTGAACCTTCGAGAAATATGAACGATTTTAATTTGTGTTTGCAAACTTGGAGAGAATTTTTCAATGGTGGAATACACTAATCCTGATGTCTACCTTTTGGAGAGAGTAGTAAGGAAGAAAGGTGATAGGGTGCTAGTAAAATGGTTGGGACTTGCACTCACAACAGCTGGATCGATGAAAATTACAATGTTTAATTTTGTTATCTTGCTATTGTAAACAATCAATATTATTATTATTAATATTAATATTAAATATTTAGTATTAAACATTGGCACACAAAATAAAGTCCAATCCCAATCTACATATGATTTCCGAAGAAATTCGATGCGCTGAACACGATTCTGTAGTCAAAATTGATGACATTACGATAAATTTCAAAGAGTGAACTTTTTGGGTGAAAACTGGTCCAAATATGAGTCAAAACTGATTTTTTCCTACATTTTGTCTATTTCCGAAGTATTTTGGACGCTGAACATGATACTATTAGTGAAATTATCTCTGTCTTCGATATTCCTTAGAAAATCCAAAATTAATACTTTTTTTACGTAAATGAAAATTAAAAAAGTAATTGAAAAAATTTTAACCTCAGGAGGCAAAATTTATTTGAATGGTACATTCCATAAGTTCAATTTCAATTTTAGGTAATTATCAGCTCTACTTCTCGTATTTTTCACTGTGGAAATAGAGTTTCTTTTATTGCGAGAATTACAAGGTGGTTCCTAGGTAATGGGCCAAAATTCATGGATAGATTCCTTAAGTAATAATATTGCGATGTAGCCGAACTTACCGTAGTCCAAAAGTTGATAGTTAAAGAGATACAGGGTGTTAAATGTAAAATATTATTTCAGTTTTTTTAATTTATTCCTTAACAAATGCAAATATCTTCACAAAATTTTGGAGATTTGAGATCTTTGAGTAGAGGAATTGAAATGTGTTCACATTTTGGTTAAAGTTCATAGAGGGCGCTAGCTGCAGTAGATTGAATGTGTTAAAAACGACATAATTTTTTTGTACTTTAAGGTATTTCATCTTTGGTAACAAATTCTTATTTTTCAACTTTTTTTACACAAAAAGGTATACTTTATTAAAGTAGCTATCTCGCACCGTTTTTGAGATATTTGGCTTTGAAACTTCCAATGCTGTTGCATTAAATTACAATTAAGTACCTACATGTATTATTAATTTAGCGATAAAGTTTCTTAAGTAGGATTTGGACGAAAATCAAATAATTGACGTCTTCTAACTTCTATTAGTATTATTCGTATATAATTAAAATTACATCTTAGCTTACAAATTAAATTGGATACTCGTATACATAAATGTGAGATATAATGTCGAGGTTTTCGTTTTTGGAGTTACATGAAATCGGTTGTATATGGAGAAACTATAAACACTTGAGAAGAACTTTAGTAACAGGTTTTAAATGCTGCAAAGTCATTTCGCATTAAGAATTTATATTTTAAAATAAGACAATCTTTTAATAAACGTGTTGATAAATGTATTGAAGTTGGAGGTGGACATTTTGAGCAATTATTGTCAAAAGGCATATTTTTTACTAATGTTTACTATTTTACTGTTTATTACAATTTTTAATTCTAAATAAACCCTTGTTTTTGACATTTCTAAATTATTTTAATTATTTCAACTATTAACATTGGAAGTTTCAAAGCCAAATATCTCGGAAACGGTGCGAGACAGCTACTTTCATATAGTCTACTTTTTTTTGTGTAAAAAAAGTTGTAAAATAAGAATTTGATACCAAAGATGAGATAACTTTAAGTACAAAAAAGTTATGTCGTTTTCAACACCTTCAATCTACGGCAGCTGGCGCCCTCTATGAACTATAACCAAAATGTGAACACATTTTAATTCCTCTATCCAAAGAACCCCAAACCCCAAAATTTTGTGTAGATATTTGCATTTATTAAGAAATAAATGGAAATAAACTAAAATAATGTTTTACATTTAACATCCTGTATCTCTTTAACTATCAACTTTTGGACTAAGGTAAGTTCGGCTAAATCGCAATATTTTTGCTTCGGGAAACTACCCATGAATTTTGGCCCATTACCTCGGGACCACCCTGCATAAGCGAACAAAAGTGAAATCATTTATTTTTCTAGGTATTTTGTGAAAGTATAGTATACTTGTGATGGATGTAGTAATAAGTGCGTATAAACTTACTAAAATGCCCCTTCAGTCAGGTGGAGTAAGCGGTCCCAAGAAGTTTTTATCGTATTAATGTGATGAGTATTATAAAGGAATTATTCTATCTGTAAGCAATATTCCTACCCGTCTAGTTTTTGCATTTCAATTATATTACAAATTAATTCTTCTTAATTGATATTATTTCAAATGATAAGAAAATGTGAAAGAAAAACAGATAAAACCTTTGGGATCAATTCTGCTTACGTAAGAGCTTAATAAAATCGAGGGCCAAGATTTTGAGTCGAACCATATATCTTCAATGCGTTGTAAAGGAATAGAAATAATTCTTTGGTGAAATCACTTCAGTTGTCATGAAATACATTGCTGCTAAAAGAGTATTTTCAAACTTATAAGAATCAGAATTTCACAAGTATTTTCGATGAAATTAATATGGTTTGCAGACTAGAATAGAATCGATGTAATAGACTGTTCAATTTAAAGTTGCTGTATATTTTTAAACTACAAAACCTTTTTATCTTTATCTTTTAAATAAAGCATGCTTTGGAAATTCATTGGTTGTTAAAGTGAATGAGTGACGTATAGATTTTTTCCCTTGAATATTTAATAAAAAATAATAGTGTTATCCAAGGGGACCGCCTAGCCGGATGTATTGGCCGGCGGATTTCGATTTGCCGAGTCAAGCATCACGGACGTGAGCTGGAAATTGGATGGGTGACCTTAGGCAGGCTCGGGGACGTGGCTGTGGCAGCCTACCAAGAGACCTGGGTCGCCCAACATTTGCCGCACGCGTGTGGTCCCCGATAAATGGTAATGAGAGCAGAGCAAGAAATCTCTGTAACTCAAGACCATGCTATCATACATAAACTGTACGAGACTTTGCCACCAAGCCATCCGTGTAGTAAATAAGATGGTTTGAAGAAAAGTACTCGAGTAGTGAAGGAGGGTGTACAAGGGGCCTAATAAGGCCTAAGTGCCGTGGTGGAAGACAATTCCACCACCCCTCCGACATACATACATACATACATACATAGTGTTATTCAAGTGCAACGTACATTCAGAAGAATTATTAATTTTGTTTAATAAATATTCAGTTGTCTCCAACAGCTATATGTAAGATTACAAAATGGCGAATTAGACGATCTGCTGCCAACACTAAACATTCAGGTCGTCCGTTATCAGTCAACACGCAAGAAAATCAAAGGCAAGTGCGTGATGCAATTAGAGCAAGTCTAACAAGACCAATTAAACTGCGTGCCCAAGTTCTGGGTATATCTGTTAGAAGTATTCGGAAAATGTTCCGTAAAATGAAATTCCATCCTTACAAAATTATAACGCTACAAATACTAATCCGAATAGAGTTTTGCATAAGATTTCAGCGCTAGCTATTACATCTGAAAGGTATGCGGATATGAAAAGAATATTTCTCGAGCACCAACTTCGTAATGAACATCAGTATTGGTTTTAATAGGAGTCATACCGCAGATGTAATTTCAACTGTACTCTTTCCTTTACGTTTAATCGAATTGTGGTGATTTGAGCTAGCCTGCTAGATCATCAAATTTGAATACAACCCATTATTTTTTTTCATTACGAATTAAAATTAATACAGTTTGATAAAGTAATTTGTAAAAATGTTTGGTATAGGATTATATTATTATTATTAACCAATTAATAGTACAACAATTTTTAAATAATTAATTAAGCCATTTATCTTAGTATATTAATTTCAGCTTTAAATTTATCAAAAGGTAAAGGTATAGAAAGAAGTCTATAAATATAACAATTACTTGAAGAAATCGTTTGAGAAAAATAGACCAGGAAATTTAGCCATAAATGACCATTTCATGTATAATTCTTCGGTCAGGCTAATTTTTTGTGAGCAGATAGTAAAAATAGTGTACAATAATATGTACCGTATCCGCACGCTGAAAAAGGCGGACGGCATTGTTTAAAAGTTGATCAAACATTAAAAATTTGCGTTTTTCGACTGTAACGTTTTTTCTGACAGTTTTACAGAGAAATGGTAATATACTTTTTTGTTCGTTTTTAAAATATTCAAAAAACCCGTCTCGAAAATAGTTCGCGCGTGTTCAAAATCGATAGCGCAACTTTAGTCTTACTTTTCTCGGGATCTATAAAAGATAAAATAATATATTCTTTAATTTGATACTACGCGGCGTGACAAGAGGAATTAATTGTTTTATGCAGCAGCCAACAACCACAAAAAATTAATGTATCACGTTCCAGTGCGCAGCGAGTAATTTATTGCAACATTATTCATTCATACCCCAAAAGAATGAAAAATCGAACGCTCGGCTGAGTTTCGAAAATTGTTTTATGTGACTTATTCTCTCTTGCCCGTACAATTACTAAGTACTAAGTACTGAAAGCACTCCGGTTGCTGATTATATGCATATTTTTTTCGCTCCGCACTTTATTTATTCAACAATAGACCGTCAACTTTGAAAGCCCATAACTCCGCTGTTTATTAACGAATTGTGACGAATCTATTTTCAAATTGACGTGTTTTTTATGCTCTTTTAGTACATGTAATAAAATACTAAAAAAATTATAAATTAAGGGCGTATTTATTTTGCAACTAAGGAATTTTTTAAAATAATTTCCCTTCTCTATAAAAATGCGTTTTTTTTTTAGAAAAAACAATGGAATTCGATAGCTTTTTGTTAAATCTACCAATAAAAAAATTGGCGCGACTTCGGGTACCGCTCAGATTTGTACATATCGTTCATAAGTTAATTTGTTTATAAGGCCATAACTCGCGAAATAATCCACTTACGGATTCCGGGTTTCGTATAAATTATTTGTCTGCAGTGAGGAATGATTGAGTGTTATCCCAAGGAGCATCTGTGATAACATCGCGATTTATTATTGTTTATTTAAAATTGCATATTTGACGGTTTTTTGCAAGTAACTTTTGACCGGATTGATTTTTTTTGACGCTTGAGACGTTGTTTTGTAGATCTTATAAAAACGAACAAAGAAGTAATTTGCCATTTCTTCGTAAAACCGCCAGAAAAAAAGTTACAGTAAAAAAAACGCGAATTTTTAATGTTTGATAAAATTTTAAACAACTTTTTTTCAGCGTGCTCACAAAAAATCAGCCTGACTGAAGAATTATTCATGCATACCACTATATTTCCTGGTCTAAAAAGGATGATTAAAGTATGCTTGTGTCATATGAGAACTTTGTGAATATATTAAATTCATGTGAATCAATAACTTTTGAAAGTGTTAAATATAAAACATTTAATATTGGTTTCTGTTTCAAGAGTAAAATTAACATTAACATTCAAAGTAATTAAACTATTGTTTAGCTCTTTCAATTGAGCCAAATTACAATTCCAACAGAATAGTATATTATCAACATGTATGTACCAATACCTATAAATTTTATTATTGTAAATATTCGAAAAACGAATAATTCTAAAAAATTTACAAAAATTTTAAGTACTTCAGCCAAAAAACAGTTTAGACAATCATCTAATAAATAATTAATCATATTAGTAGCTACTTAACTAAACGTATTGTCATTGGTATGCAAACGTTACGAAATCGAAATAAAGCTTTCAGGAATAAATATTATGTTTTTATTCTTCTCTGTTAAGTCTCAGGAATTTTTAATTGTGAACTGGGAATTAAACTTTTGTTCCAAAAATTTATCCAAAATTTTGTTATAAAATAACTAAGATAATTTTAGTTTTAGTTTTATTTCTGCTATTATGGCGGTAGAGCATTCGAGGCGTTTGTATTTGAAGTAATCTATTTTGTTGTTCAGAAAAATACCAAATATTATGTAGGATAAGAATGCGAGTTTGTCTATTCCAAAAAACCATTGCTAAATTCAGGGGAACAACAAACATAGAAAAAGAACAAGAAAAAGAACCCATTTATCGACATATTTTGCCCTGTAACATTAAAAGTAAGCCCTAAATAAAAAAAGTTATTATTTATTTTTTGTTTCTTGCTCTGTCGTGGGGTAGGGATCTTTTACTTGCCTAGCATTGCATTCCAGGGTTTATTCCATAAATTAACTTTCAAATGACTTTCAAATGGCCTTCAAATGACCCGACACAGACAAATTGACCTCAGATTTGAACTAAGCAACTCCAAATACGTGTATAACAGGCGGTTAGACTTAATTGAGTTTTCTCAACTTGACCATGAAATGACCTTGAGACGACCTTCAAATAACCTGATACAGACCCCAAGATCCTGTTTACCATGAGGTCAGACTTAATTGCTCGGCTTTTTCTCAATTTGACCTTGAAATGAAACAACCTTAAAATGGCCTGATACAACTAACCTCCGATTGGGACTCAGCGACCCAAAATGCCTTAACTCCGAGATCTTTTGATTTAATGCACTTTTTCTCAATCTGACCTCTAATTAACCTTGATCCTGACTAGGAAGGAGAGGGGAGGTCCCGTTTGGGGTGGAATCGATTAGTTATTGGATATAAATAATACAAAAATATATATTTTGGCCAAAAATGAATGTAGGTAAATCATATAATCTGGGTAAACTAACATTCATTGGTATTTTAATTTTAATATAATTTTCTTCTAGAGTTAAACAGTTTCTTTTAAAGAACAACAACAGTTTTTTAAGTCTAGTGTATATTATCAATTGGAGCAAATTTACTTCTTTTTTCAAATTAAAAATTTAGAAATAGCGTAACCTTTCTTTAGTAATAATTATGACAAATCTTAGATAAACTATTAAATTTTCTTCCTATTTTGTTTTTGGAATAATTGACTACAGCTCCCAAATTACGTCTTATTTAATTTATATTGTAAAGAATGGTTTCTACGTGAATAATAGATTGTTCTAAAGTAAAATAATTATTAAAATAATTAGGACTAAATTTTAAATCTTTGTTAAGTAAACCAATTTCTAAAATTGAAGAGGGCGTGTCAAATAAATTAATTACTTACTTTGTTATGAAATTTATAAGAAATGTTAAAGGAACAACTAAATCTATTATTTTATCTTAAATGATTTAAATTTAAATAATTTTGAATATCAAAAGACTGTATATGGAGAGAATAACACAGGTCAACATTTTATCTAGGCTTGTGCACGGGATTCGAAGATGGTATCCTAGGGTTTTTGAGGTCGCTGATTACGATGAGCGGGTCGGTTAGGCTCCATCGCGTCAAGTTCAAGGTCATTTGAAGGTCAAACGGTCAAAAAACCTTCCAAAAATCTGAAAAAATTCATGGACATAATTTTGAAGTCGCTGAATCCGAATCCGATGTTTATTTTCACTTTGTGCCACAGAACTAGAATAGCTGCCTTGAGATGACCTTGAATGATCTCGAGGTTGCATGCAAAGTAAAAATAAACACCGGATTCGGATTCAGCGACCTTAAAAACATGTCGTCCATGATTTTTTTCAGATTTTTGGAGGGTTTTTTGAACATTTAACCTTCAAATGACCTTGAAATGAGATCGACTGAGTTCAGATTCAGATTCAGGGTCCTCGAGAACATACGTATGAATTTTTTCAGATTTTTCGGATGGTACTTAGCACTTTTGTCTCAAAAACCCTCAAATGACCTTGAATGACCTCGGGGATGCATGCAAAGTAAAAATAAACACTGGATTCGGATTCAGCGACCTCAAAAACATGTCCATGAACTTTTTCAGATTTTTGGAAGGTTATTTGACCATTTGACCTTCAAATGATCTTGAATGTGGTCGACTGAGTTCAGATTCAGATTCAGGGACCTCGATAACATACGTATGAATTTTCTCAGATTTTTCGGATGGTCGGATTTTTGTCTCAAAAAGCCCTCAAATGACCTTGTATGACCTCGGGGATGCATGCAAAGTAAAAATAAACACCGGATTCGAATTCATCGGCCTCAAAAACATGTCCATGAATTTTTTCAGATATTTGAAAGGTTTTTTGACCATTTGACCTTCAAATGACCTTGAACATGAAGTGATGGAGCCTAACCGACCCCCTCATCGTAATTAGCGACCCATAAAACCCTAGAGCACCATCTTCGATTCCCGTGCACATGCTTAGATAAAATGTTGACCTGTGTAATCTGCGAAAGCAAACGATGTTTTTCGTCATCGAATCTTTCAAACCTGTCTATGCCAATGAGTAAGTATTTAATAAATTTTAATTGTTAAAATTATTACTGAAATTAATATTTAAAGTCGGAATCGGAAATATTTCAAATCAAATTCAAAATTTTCTAATTTAATTTTGTTTACCTAAATCTAGCAAGCTGATCAAATGTCTCATGAATACCAGTCAAAATAAAATCTAATTCAACATTACGTAATTTTGTAAGTAAAGTATCAAATAAAATTTTAAATTTTAATTTGGCTCCATCCTTTGCGAAGCACTAATTAGAAATTTTATTTTTAATAAGTTTATCCCTATCTTCGCGATTTTTAATTACCTTAATAACAGACCTGGAGTTATTCTGTTTGTAACGCACTCTTGCATAACATGGAATGATTTTTTCTTTTAAACAGGTGGAATTGAATTTTCCTATGTAATTTATAGTGTTTGGGAATGTTAGGGCAATGTGGTACAGGGATGGCTGTAGGAAGGGTTCCCTTTTATGTAATTATATTCAAATAGAAAGTGACAGAACTGTTGACTTCTTATAACTGCACTTTTACATTATAAAAATATATATGTAAGTATTTGCATAATAGTATGAAACAAAAGGGGCAGTGTCTATTTTCCTAAAATAAACGCTTCTCATGGAACTTTCCATAATATATATAGGTATAGTACCTACGTAATAATAAGTAACAGCAAAAGTTGTTCTAAGTGTCCGGCCATCGGTTCAAAAACGAAAATGACTATTCGACAAGTTTTTAATAGACGCTATATTTACTAATGGCGACGAAATATCTGCTATTTACATTTTAGTAATCCCACTATCCGCGTCATTGTACAATACATGTCTGCGTCTGATCTGAAGCTTAGCATCTACCAATTTATTCTATACGTATCTAGCGGCACCCTAATGCCTGACCTGTCGGCCTGGCGTGCCGGTGAATAATTCATGTTTTTTATTTAGGGACGTTGGCCGTCGTTTGCGCATGTGGGACTGAGTTTGACGCTTTGCTTCGTCGATTGTATGGCACGTGTTTTTATGGCAGCCAGTGGTATTGTATATTGTGAGCATAGAGCGGCACACAGCTTGATCACAGATTTAGCCAATTTCTGCTACTAGAACACGTATTGCCGCTTACCAGCATAATATGTTCCTTTGTTTACTTTATTTTTCAGAATCCCTCATAGAAAAAACTAGAAGGGGTTCAAATTAGGACTTCCTGGAGATAATAAAAATTGTCCCCTCGTAAAGAAAATTAGTTTAATGTCCTTTGTTTAGAACAAAATGTGTTAGAAAAATGAAAGGAATCAAAAAAAGGTCAATGCACAGGGTGTTCGATATTTAAACACAACTGTTTGTATTATACAAATGGATTTCTTGTTAATAAGTTATCTTTCCGTAGAATAATGTGTATAGCGCATTTTAAAACTTTAGAACATATATTCAACTTTTATTAAAAAAAAAACTTATCACCATACTTATTATTCAATAAGTTTAATTAGAAATCTCTTACTACACTGTATGCATCTGTGAAATAAAGGTTATAATAAATTACTTATATATTATTAAGTGTTATAGGCTTTAGGTTTCATTTGTATATTTAGTAAGGAAGATTTGTTGTATAAAGACTTATATCCTAATCTGTATATAAGAGTTGACAGAATTCGTTTTCATAATGATTCTGCTTCCGTTTTTAACGTGAAAAACGCATGTTATCTCGGTGCATAATCGGTTATGACCGTACAATTACACTATTACACTTCTTCTAGTTGGATGAGTATACCGTACCCGCTTAAAGTATGGAATAAATTCAGTAAAACCGAAACAATTTTTTTTTGAGAAAAATCCTCGAACAGGTCGATTTTTAATTTAAAAAATACATATTTTAGCATTAAAGGCGATTTTCAACCGTCATTTGTTTTCGAGTAATGTCGTCATCGACATTTTTTTTAAAATAGCAACCCCCTATTTTTTTCTTGATTCTGAAAGATCGTTTCATTGTCGATCCGACAGTATTAAAATGTTGCCATCTTACATAGGAAAGTTTTCGAGTAAATGACGATTGAATGTTAGAAAACCCAAATCAATTAAAATAAAACATAAACGTTTAAAGTATTATGGCACATTTAACTGTCACACAAAGAATTGAAATTTTAATTCTTATCGGATGCGGGGATAAGACTAGAACGCAGCAGGAAGTTTGCGATTTATTTAATGAAAAACATTCAAATCGCCGTATCAGCTAATCAAGTCAGTAAGATAGAATCTAAATTTAGATAAACTGGCAATGTTGTAGATATTCCAAAACCTAGACGTCCAATCGTTAGTGAAGATCACAAACAAAACATTTTGATAAGTATGGTAGATAATCCTCATAATACTTTACGATTGGTTGCATTAAACAATGAAATTAGTCAGATCACAGTGCTACGTATCCCGAGGAAGGAAAAATATCATCCCTACAAAATTCAACTTGTGCAGGAACTCAATGAAGACGATCCCGACCGCCGCTTACACTTTTGTGAAATTATGATGGATTTATATGGAACTCAATGAAGACGATCCCGACCGCCGCTTACACTTTTGTGAAATTATGATGGATTTATATCAAGCAAATAGTAATTTATACCGGCAAATATTTTTTTCAGACGAGGTTACGTTTTGCCTCAATGGTACAGTGAACCGTCAAACTTGCAGGTATTGGAGTCGGGAAAATCCTCATTGGATGGCAGAGACACATACCCAACACCCACAGAAATTAAATGTGTGGGCTGGAATAGTTGACAACAGAATAGTAG
>NW_019417346.1:57553-67338 GCF_000390285.2 Anoplophora glabripennis | reverse complement strand
CAGCACTCCACCTGATACCTTGGAAGATCTGCGAGGACGAATCATTAATGTATGTCGCGAAGTAACACCGCAAGTGCTCCAGAATGTTCGACAACGGTTTGAAGACAACCTGTATCATTGTATGCAAGTTGGCGGACAACATTTTCAGCATTTACTTGACTAATACCGTAAGTTTTGAAGTAAAATTAAATCGATTTTCGCATTTCTCGTCAAAAATATTGTTCGTATTTTCAAAGCTGCATATTTTCTAAAATAATGAATCGATTTTCAAAAAGTAAGAATCGATGTATAGAGAATTAAAAGCCCTTTCTAATGACCCCTCACTTGACCCCATTCCCATTTGAAAAAATTTAGAGGATAGCACCCCCGCTTAGGGGGTTGAAGATTTTGGTATGCTTTTTGAGACAAAAGTTGTTCCCCTCAGAAACAAATTTGATCTGTTTTTGGATTTTGCCGAAAAGTTCTTTACTACCCTGTAATGCCTTGCGGTACGTTTTCGATGGGCTACCCTGTATATAGTACGGACACATGTTTTTTGGGATAAGCATGGTCATACCGCGTTGTGTGAAGTGGGAAGTTATATAAGTACCTATCTAACTGTTTTATGGTTTGTAATTATTTTGTTTTTTCATATTTAAATCTTCTTTAAATCTTAAAAATTATTATCTTGTGAATTTCTGAAAACTTAATGCCATATGTTCTTAACTCATACAGTATATGCAACAGTTTAATGGATTTATTATTATAAAACTTATAATTAGTACTAGATGTTCTAATAACGAGTATGGAACACTTTTATAACAGTTATACCTATCAATTCGTAGAGTATAAACAACGTTGTACAATATTACTACGAGTAGTTATACAATAATTTAATAAAGAACATGGTTTATAGTTACTATACAACTGTATTAGCAATACGCGATTTTATTCAATATTCACGTGTTTATCTCTAAATATAACATACAATATTTTTATAATGGCATTTAATAAAGAATAAAGCGCATTTTTCAGTGTATTTTTGAAATCCAATAGTCAATTGTTTTTGTATATTTAATTGAAATCGCAAGAAAATTTTCTAAAACGTTGCTCATTTCAATTTTTTTCCTAGTTAGAAAGTTGAAAACATAAGGAGGTAGAATATTATGTGTATAATTCTGTACATTAATGAGAGACTGAATGAAACTAATGAGAGGCTTGAATTAGAGTATATTTCACATTTTTTTATGAAAATTTATATAAAAATTATTTTCAGACCTCCTGATTTATTGTCCGTATTATAATTATCTATAAAGGAAATCTTTAATAAGATTTTTTTAATTTTAAGTGTGCAAACTACTCCTAAACATTAAGTATTTCAAGGTCCTTACAACAAAAGTAAAATTGTTGCAACTTTTGGCGCACCATGTAACATCTCCATTGCATCGACAATAACTGAAACCAACCTAATAATCGGACTGCAATTGTTTTATATTTACAGATGGATTACTACTGGAAATTGAATTAAAATCGAAAATGTTGCCTAGGGAAGGCGCAAAGGTGGCTCGATCGATCAGGTATAAAATTGCCCTGCTCGAATTGAATCATTGGTCGTATTGATACTAAGGCTCTGCTAGTCTGCTGTAAGCAGAAAAAATATCATGGATTTCGCCGTTTGCCTCCAGTAATTAAATTATGTTGAGATTTCTCTGTATATCTCTTAGCTGCCTGAGAAATTTAATTAGAAATAAGGTACGGATATTCATTTCAGTTCCATTTTAACAAATTGCTACCTGCATTGGAAAATGAAAATGAAGCTTTTTGAAGACGATGTTGTCTCAGAATAATAAATAATTGGACCTATAACTTTACAAACACAGGGTGTTTTGAAAATTATTAATTCAGGAATTTTATGCCTACAAATTGTGGGCCTTACTTCTTTTGTTTCTGAGATAAAGGGAATCAAATAAAATTTTTTTAAATGAAATTTTACCCATATCTCTTGCAAAAAAACAATATGACACTGAAATTTCATAGGAGAACGTTAGCGATCTAAATGGTACTGGGTGTACTGGAAAAAAGTACTAATAATTCATGGTCATGAAAGAGTAATATGATTCATTCCTATGAGCTACGGGCCTGCCTTAATTTGATTTTGAAATAAATGGCATCAACAATGTTTTTCTTTTAAATTTATCCATATTTACACTCCACCATAAAAAAAATTCTGATGGTGCTAAATACGTAAGTGTTAGTTATTAATGTGATGAGGCCCCTAGTTAACTTTTTTAAGGTTAGTTGTCAGAAAATGTCACTGAGAGAATTGTCGCTGGTGTATTTGCCATCTTCAAAATCATACCAGTATAGTCCTTCCGAAGTCAGTTGAACATGCCTAGCAATAAAATTTAAAGAGTTTCATATGCGTCCCTAAAAAAGTTTTCTGCTAAAGGTAAGAAATTATAATAATTTCTATATATAATGTGTAGAATATTTCTACTATATGTTCATTTGGCCAACAACATATTTTAATTATTTATGTCCTCAAACAATTTTATTATATTGGTGGTAAATTTCGTTTTGTTCCGTTTCAAAAGGTCTCCAAAATGCCATGTTGTAATAATATTAGTAAACAAAATATCCCTGTTATTTCTCCCTTTCCCAATTGTAATATGAGTGATTATTAGAAGGTGCCTATAATAAATTAAAATTACCTGAATCACACCAAATTCTGCATTGCTTCACTGCACTGCTAGGCAATTTATCAACCACTTGTAAACAACTGAGATTTATTGCCCAGTCGCCCAGTGCAGCTGGGTTATACGCCGTTTGCCCGAGCGCGCATTCTTTGACTGGGCGATTACATTTCTATCACTTCCACGTTTAGTTCGACCAGACCTGTATAATTAATATGGGTATGGCTAAATAAATATGGGATCAAGTTTTTCAAATATTTCAATACAGAATTGCTGCGTCAGCGACCGAACCTGGTATATACTGCCAACCTCTTGCTTCTTCAATTGAGATCGGAAAGACTATACCATGTTTAAATGCATATTATCTTTTTAAGAAAATATATACTTAAAATTTTATTTTTAAAAAATATCTTTGATGCCTCGTATCAAAAACAAACGACGATAGGCTTATGGTCCATAGGAAAGGATCGTTTTATTTTTTCATGTTTAGCCTCTTGTTTATTTTGATTTAAAGTATGGAAATAGAAGCTGGTTGACTTTGTTTTAGTTAGTTGTTTTTTTTTTCAAAACTGTACGTTTTCTGCAACTTCAACAGAAACATCTAGTGTAAAAAATTTTGCATTGTAGTAAAGGGTGTCCCAAAAGTAACGCTGGAATTGAATTGTGCGCCATTTTCATTCTGAAGAGTTGTTAGTATTGTGCAGGGTCTCACCTTGTGGTGAACACGTTGCTGTTAGACAAAATGGAGCGCTATACGAGGGATGAGCTAGTGAAAATTGTGAAAATTCATTACTAGTACAGAGAGTGTGTAGCTGTGGCTGTGCGCAAACTACGTGGCACTTTCGGTAGAAGGAACACCCCCAATGAAACAATTGTGAAATGATTAGTTGCCTAATTTTAACAAACAGATTCGGTTGTAGACAACAAAAAACAGGCCGGCCTCATACTGGCTGTTCAGCCAAAAATATTGCCACGGTGAGTGATAGTGTACAGGAATTCCCGTAAACTCAGTGGGCCTTCGGTCACAGTAATTAAACATTTCACAAAACACAATGCAGAGGGAGTTCACTC
Organism: Anoplophora glabripennis; assembly: GCF_000390285.2. NCBI lineage: Eukaryota > Metazoa > Arthropoda > Insecta > Coleoptera > Cerambycidae > Anoplophora > Anoplophora glabripennis. The sequence continues at coordinate 63,595 of NW_019417346.1, read as the reverse complement.
TCTAGGGAGTTTGTTCTTTGCCTGTCTTCACCCACCACCATGTCTCCATTGCATTCTCAAGAGCTTGTAAGCAAGAAGTATTCATGACGCAGATCCGGAAGGGTATTGAAATAGAAGGGGTGTAGAAAGGGTGCCAACCCCTTCGGGAGAGTCCTTGTCAATACTAAATGAGAGCACGAGGATTGCAAAGTGTCCATTCATACTTCTTTCCGTAATGATATTAACATTCATAACTTTACCTCTATTTAATGGATGTTTTTGGTTCTACACAAAAATTTAAGGATGTACGAATTTTTTTTTATCACGGATTCGGATTCAGCGTCGAAATATACTTATATACCATGGCCAGTCATTCAGATTACAACCTTTTTTTGTGGGGCTGTGTAATCAATCGTCCATTCTTGCCACGTCTCTTCTTTGTATTATTGCATTGCCTATAGTTATATAGTTTATGTAGTTTATATAAGTTCAGTCACTCTTACTGTATTGTCGTAAGTCCTGAGCGGATCTCATATTTTCAACTTTCTAATCGGAACCACGAAGTCGTCTTTAACCACTCTACGCGGGGCCAATACAAGAAGTAGAAGGCGCGGCACGCAAATTGACATTTTCCAAAAATTTCCGTCGTAGGCACTTTGATAAGTTCTCAGCCGCCCCCTACACATCGAAACCGCAGATGCTGTCGGCAGAGCAGCCGCCTACGAATATTACGAAATTCGCACTAGGGAACAGCAAAAACCAAACTACCACGTAGTCTGTACTTTTCATGCGACATACGTTATGGGTAGTATATTTGCCTCTTGATCACGAGTCCGGTGACAGAATTGAGCTATCACATCACAGGAATTTCCTAACCTCAAAAAACTGGTCAAAAATAGCAAAAATTCACGAAAAAGTGCTAGGAAAACTAGACATTTTTTTTCTACATTCAAAAGTTCATTTATATAATTAAGACCCCGCCGAATTGGCGGTCAGAATTGATGCTTTTTTTTTACCCTCAAAAAAACGGGTCAATTAAGGTCAGATATCACAAATTTTCAAAAAATAACAAATTCGCGCCAAATTTGGTCTACGGGGGTTTTCGGGGTTGCTGATCATGGATCCGTGGTCAATTTTGCAAAATTCAAGATGGCGGATCCAAGATGGCCAACCAAATTTTCAAAAAATAACAGATTGGCATCAAATTTGGTATAAGGGGATTTTCGGGGTTGCTGATTACGGATCCGAGGTCAATTTTGCAAAATTCAAGATGGCGGATCCAAGATGGCCGACCAAATTTTCAAAAAATAACAGATTTGCATCAAATTTGGTATAAGGGGGTTTTCGGGGATGCTGTTCACGATTTCGAGGTCAATTTTGCAAAATTCAAAATGGCGGCCGACCAAATTTTCAAAAAATAACACATTCGCGCCAAATTTGGTATACGGGGGTTTTCGAGGTCACTGAACACGAATCCGAGATCATATTTACAAAATTCAACCCGTGAATAGATCTTTTGCAGAAAAAAGAACAAGTTATAGCCGAAAAAAAGTAGATTAACATATGATTGTGTACTCAGGTTATAAAGTAAAATATTACAAAATGAGTTTCGCAATTCTGATCTCGAATACGTAATCAGTGACCCCGAAAACCCCCGCATACCGAATTTGCTGCGATTCTGTTATTATTTGAAAATTTGGTCGGCCATTTTAGATCCGCCATCTTGAATTTTGCAAAATTGACCTCGGATCTGTAGTCAGCGACCCCGAAAACCCCCGTATCCCAAATTTGCTGCGATTCTGTAATTTTTTGAAAATTTGGTCGGCCATCTTGGATCCGCCATCTTGAATTTTGCAAAATTGACCTCGGATCCGTGATCAGCGACCCAAAAAACCCATCATACCAAATTTAACGCGAATCTGTTATTGTTTGAAAATTCGTGATATCTGACTTTAATTGACCCGTTTTTTTTAGGTTAGAAAAAGAACCATTAATGCTGACAGCGGATTCACGTTGGGCGGGGTCTTAACTATATAAATGAACAATTGAATATAGAAAAAAATTGTATTTTTCCTAGCACTTTCATGAATTTTTGCTATTTTTTACCAGTTTTTTGAGGTTAGGAAATTCCTGTGATGTGATAGCTCAATTCTGACACTGGATTCGCGATGAGGAGGCAAAAATACTACAGATAAAATATGTCGCATGAAAAGTACAGACTACTTTTCTTTTTTTATGTGGCTGTGTAATTAAAGTGGAGTATTTAGTAATAAACTAGTTAAAACAGATTGAAAGTATGTTAAAATAGATACAATTGTATAACAGCGAGGGCGTAATTGCTTTGTTTATTAATAATTACTTTTCTCAAACTTTTAGAAATATTGTGTACCTACCTACCTTCCCAATGGTAAGAATCGAAAGTGAGTTTTTATAATAAGGATAACATTTAAAAATGTATAATGAGAAGAATAATCAAGGATAAGTGTTTTACAAATTACACTGTCACAATAGTATATCTTGTAAACACCCCTTTTAATGCCTGTAATGGGGTGTTTATTACCACGTATTGCTATAAAATGAAATAATATTGTAAAAAATTCGATATGTATTTTTTAATGTTTGTATGAAACTATTAGTAATTATTTAAATGAATTTGAATTTACAGTGACAGAAAAACATAATTACCTTAATCTTAATTTACCTACTCGTAGTAGGTAAATGGTAGAAATTTTAATTTTAAGAACTATAATAGCATTGTTTACAATAAAGTACACATAATATCTTAAAAAACATGACATTTGTATTCTGTTCCAGACGTTGTGATAATACAGATACAATATCTGGCTGTTATCTGGTCAGCTGTTTAGTTTACAAGTGCAATTAGAGAAATAGTTTTCGTGTAAACGTCCAACCAACACAAGAGGTTTCAATTAATCTTCAGTGGGGAATGCAAGTACAGTGGAAGTTTCAGCAAACTGGCCTTTTCCTGTAACTATTTCGAGAATTAAATGCACAACGTTGACCATTGCAACTAGCTTCTCTCACATAAAACACATTTAATGGTTATCATTTAACTGAATACAAAGCCTGTCTTTCTACTTATTTATTAATTCTAAATAAGCAGCCAATACACTAACAATAGTACCTGGAATTTAAAGTAATAATACAGTATTTACAAGTAATTGCATATTGTGAAAAATTGAAAATACACATAAAAAAAACTTAAAATATGTACTTCAAGTAGTGGCCAATTTTTTAGGGGTACGTGTCCCCTGAATACGACTCTGAAATTCTTTTTTTAATCAAGTAAATAGTCGAGTTATAATTAGTTTTTTAAATTGCACTTTAATAATTGTTTTTTACGCCGCGCGCCGCCACTGGACGACGTAAATCGGGCCATTCCGAATTAGTGTGGTAAATTGTATCTGTTTACTATCAGCGTTGCTAGTTATTACTTTCTTAAATCAACCCACATTGTGCCAAGTTACAATAATTTTAAAATTTAAATCATATTGCTTTTGCATAGCTTAGCAACGTGTTTTAAAGTCACCACATTTATTTCATATCAATGTGAATTTTTTTGCAATTTTTTAAAACGTACATAAAAATATTAATCTGATTTATATTTTTGTAAGATCGTTTAAAATTTTTACATATTATGTGTTACTATCTTTTTAATTTTTGATCTCAACGTCAATGACCTCTGATATCGACCTAGTTTAGCTGAACTATACTACTGTCTAGGTAAAGTAGGTAGGGATGCATTTAGGAAAGTTATAAAATTCTGAACAAAATACAGCACCTATGTATACATATTAAATTAATCCAAAATAATTAAAACTGCAACAAAATAAAACCGTAAACAGTTTAAATTTAAGCAGAATCCTATTCTGTTATGTATGCTTACGAACAGCAACGAAGTTAGCCTCCCCTGTTTACTTATAAAGCGACTACTGCAATTGACTTCACACCTGGTATGATATGACGGGGTGGTAAATGGGTAAAGAGCAAACTGCCACATTAAATCGGCGAAATGGGAATGGTCGAATTGCCAAAATCATTTCATTACAATTTTGTTTTAGTTTAGTTTAGAGACATAACCTTCTAAAGTTATTTATTTTACTGTTTAATGATGGTATAGTGTATTTTTGTGTTTTCATTTTCTTAATTTTTGCATGATACGAAAAGCATAAGAATCAAGAAAATGATTATAAGGTTATAAGAAAACGATATCAGATATCAAATAAGTTCTTTTTTAACACTAATTTAATGCCATCTAGTAAAGCTCAAACTAACCAATACGTTGTGTTCATGTGTAACTATACAAGTTAGTATTACAGTTTCTAATGTGTTTTCAATTTCAAGTAGTTTAATTTGTCACGCATTTTGAATTATATTTTGTTACCTTTTATCACTAATATATCTAACACTTAAAGTATTTCCGAAACAATGTTCTAAGGATTTTTTTTTTTCTTAAAATTAAATTCTGTATTCAACCATCAAGCTGAATTGTCTGTTAACGTCTAGTATTAGGAGTCGCTCACTTAATAGTCGGAATATAATAAATTGATCGGTATCATGCTGAGCAGCTGTACAAACTTTTCGGGATCCTGTAATTCACTGAAACTTTGCGGGTGGGATACTTCTCGCCCTCCTCCGGTGAGCGATCTAATGACGAAGTTACATCGTATATTATAAACCCCATGAAACTTTCAGCGGTAACTAAATTGACACTATATATTTAATTAATTACACAACTGCGTCGGTGGCGGATCCTCGTTTTCAGGCAGATGCTAATGTATTTACTTACCTACATGAACTTCTAAGAGATATCTAAGTTCTGTAAGTAGGATATTGTAGTCGACAATAATAATGCATAATATAAGGAATTGGATAGGCCACCTGTTGGATATACAGTGTATTTGACCTTCTATAGACTATATTAGTGAGATCCCCCTGAGCCACGTCACCACGTTTTTCTTTTTAATAGGTTGTTTAACGGCTCAGGTGGATTGATCTCCTAATGGGAGGGGAAGGGGACCAATGGGATGTAAGTACTGTTGCTGCTGCTGTTATAAGCTATCCCCTCTAAAACTCCAAACAAATTCCAAAATCCACTGTTGGTAAAAATTACCAAAAATTAAAACATCAAAAAATAAATGGACAAGTATATATCCACGGTCGAAATTATACAACAAGATATAGAAAATAATGAAAAAAGATAATTAAACATAACATCTAATATTTTTTACGGTTTCCTATAACAGGCACTTTGATCCATTTTAATTATTACAGCATTTTAAAACGTCCCAATTGTGTTTTTTTAATTTATAAATTTATTATAGCCATGGAATTAGACCCCTCGTCTACGCTTATGCTATGACGTTTCTCAGGACGGGTTAAATCAAGTCCGTTTACATCCACTAAAAAAGCATTTCCTTNACTTAATTTAGGTAGAAAACTTAATGAATTGTATTTGCTTGACATAGGAATTGTTATTTTTTTAATGAATAAAATTTACGTTTTCTAACATTCAATTGTCATTTACTCGAAAACTTTCCTATGTAAGATGGCAACATTTTAATACTGTCGGATCGACAATAAAACGATCTTTCAGAATCAAGAAAAAAAAATAGGGGGTTGCTATTTAAAAACAATGTCGATGACGTTATTACTCGAAAACAAACGACGGTTGAAAATCACCTTTTATGCTAAAATATGTATTTTTTAAATTAAAAATCGACCTGTTCGAGGATTTTTCCCAAAAAAAATTTGTTTCGTTTTTACTGAATTTATTCCATACTTTAGGCGCATACGGTATATACAGGGTAGCCCATCGAAAATGTACCGCAAGGCATTACAGGGAAGTAATGAACTTTTCGGCAAAATCCAAAAACAGGTAAAGTTTGCTTCTGAGGGGGACAACTTTTGGCGCAAAAAGCATAGCAAAATCTTCAACCCCCTAAGTGGGGGTGCCATCCCCCAAATTTTTTTAAATGGGAATGGGGGTCAAGTGGGGGGTCATTAGAAAGGCCTTTTATTTCTCTATACATCGATTCTTAC
>NW_019417346.1:41824-54675 GCF_000390285.2 Anoplophora glabripennis | reverse complement strand
AAAATCGCCGATGTTTCCAAAATTCGATCGTCGAACCACCAGGACGAGAAATACCACATTTTAAAACGTCCCAATTGTGTTTTTTTAATTTATAAATTTATTATAGCCATGGAATTAGACCCCTCGTCTACGCTTATGCTATGACGTTTCTCAGGACGGGTTAAATCAAGTCCGTTTACACCCACTAAAAAAGCATTTCCCTATTCTCTACCAAGTGCAAAAGACAGAGATAGAATATAGATCGACGTTCAGTGTAACTCGGTCTCTAGACGATTATAGATTCTATCGATGTGCGTAGCGAGCGGCACAAAGATAAATAATATTGAACCGTATAAAAATCATTTTATATTTTATACGCATTATAGTAATAGTGTTTTTATATTATGTCTTAGTCACTCTATATAATTTCGACCGCGGAGTATAACATATTCTGTTTTTGAGATAAAAAGCGTCAAAAATTCGCCGTCGAAATTCACCCACGTTTCCAAAATTTTCAGAAATATCCCCACAAGGTGCAGTTCCACAAAATTTTGTTCGAATAAACTGATACCTTTTGTGACAAGGAAGCGCTTTGAATTTGAAACATCTATAAATGTTATGATTTGTCAATTTACAAAAGTGACATTTAAATTTGTTATTTGTGTCTGATGCAGTATTTGCTATGTGAGAAGCCGTTTTCTTTGTGTCCGATGAAGATAAATTTTCAAAAGCTATACATCGTTTTTCAAGGAAAGTGAAAAATTCTTTAAGTGTGGGAAGTTCTGTTGAACTTTTTTCTAACTCGTATGCTTTGCGTGTGTCAAACTCTAGTTTTTGACTAAAGCTATAGATAAGTAATAGATCCCACTCTTTTGTATTGACTTTTAATGCTTCTAATGAATTTAAATGTTGATTTATGTGAATTAAAAATTGTCTCAAATTATAAGCTGTACATTTATTTATGGGAGGAATATCTAATATATTTTTAATGTGCTTATTTATTATTATTATTAGTTTATTATCATACCTCTCATTTAATATTCTTTTTTTCTTTATTTCTAGTTTATTTATTAAATTTAATGGTTCAGCTTGTAAAGTTGATTTCAAATATACAAACTTCTGTACATCTGTTAATTGAGAGTTGCTATGAATTAGTGCCGTAAATAAATCTATAAATGATTTCCATTCTTCATATTTTCCTGAAAATGAAGGCAAATTTACGTTTGGTAATTTTACTTGACCGGTACTATTCATATTTGAGTTTTGTTGCAGAGGGGGGTTCCGAGAATTGGAAAGAGTTATGTCGGGCACAACACTCGACTGAATTTTTGTTTTTATAGCGGCATGGATGGTAAAAAATTTATTTTCTGTGTCAATTCTATCCTGCTCTTGAGACTCATCGATCTCCTCTATCTTGTCTTGTACATCAGAATATTTTTCAAAAGCTTTAATTAATGCGGTTTCTTGTATAACATATTTGTTAACATCGATATTTTGATTTTTATTCTTATTTAAAAAGGTTTCAATTCTAGTGATAGTGCCTTTGATGGTACCTCTTTGCTTAATTAAAGCTTCCATATTTAGTATTTGGACTAACTAAAATTATTTAACAATTTAACAATTTGACAACTAAATGACAGTAATGAAATTGAAATTATCTTTCAAAGGGAGCGTCTGACCTTGAATCTGAAATTATTGCACCTGCGAATTCTACACTATGGGCAGCGTGAATATGCGAGAAATGCGGGAGCCTCGGGATTCCTGGCTTCAATTGTGAGGGAAGTGCGGGAGCTTCGGGATTCCTGGATTCGAATATGAGAGAAGTGCAGGAGCTTCGAGATGTGCGGGAACTTCGGGATTCCTGAATTTGTGTGTATGCACCACCTTTCACTCTATGCTGGGGCTTCAGGTTTTAGCTTCTGCACTTAATTGTTCCAATCCAAGCGTCGCCGTCGTCGGTTAATCCGGCTCGAAGGACCACTTATGTTTTATAAAAACATATAAGGTTTTGTGGACTGTATTTTGTATGGGAAAATGCGATTTCTTCGATTTGCAATAACCAGTTTTTATTATTTAATTAATGGGTTTTACAGAAAAATGACTTTTTATAAAAACTAATGACAAGACAGACAGACGAAGTCTGAAAACAAACAACTCAATCTTTTTTTACGTTTCCAACGTTCTTTATATTATTTTATTTCTATGTACACTCAGTTCCAATTCTCAACACCAAAGATGCCATGATTGTCGCCAAAATGTTATGTCAGACAGCGACGACGATGGATCCTCATCATCACACTGAAGCCGCCAACATCGCAGAACCGCCCCAAGATTTTCACCATACCTTTAAAAAAATGGCGAAAATTACAAAATCCCAGAAATTTCGTACCACAAGACGACTTTAAAGTAAGTACTAACCTACTCATTTTCGACCCCGCCCCCCAAGCCTTTGGAAATGCCCATAATCTAGAAGGAACAGTTTTCCAAAATGTAAATTTTCGAGAAGCAGACCGGACCACACACCGGGCCGCCCTGCGGAGTCAGCGTCGATAGCGTTCGGACGTCAGCTCAGGGACTATGCTGTTTTATAACGAGAGTACTGAACCTGGTCAGTATTTGCAATACGATCCAAATTTTTCCTTGTGCTATACATACGCAGATAGTTGCGTTATTGTTAACATACCAAATATGCAATAGACCCCACAAATACAAATCCATCGAGTTATATTTCTGCTAAAAAATACCAAACCTGAGCTCAACGTTCCCACTGCTCTTAAAGCAGACCACCTAGGCTTGACTTACCTGCGGTAAAGACCCTTACACAGCTCCTAAAGCTGCCCTACACACAGCTCCTAAAACTGCCACCCACAATCAAAACTCTTAAAACTTCACATACATGCTCTCTGAGGAGGTCCACACGCTTATAAACTTTAGTGGGTTATCCTAGGACCACAAAAACAGTGACAAAAAGACACTAGGGTATCATACTCGATAGTGCTCCATAAAACAAAGTGAAGTGCATGCAAACATACAAGATTCTGTAGAAGACCTTACAGAACTAACTAAATCAAACAAAATCATAAACTAAAACATATTGTAGTGCTACAGTATGCCATTAGGTTACAAAATGGCGCGTGGACCATTATCTCAAGGCCAAGTAATCTCGTCATCACTGGAGGAAGAGAGCATCGATGTCATCTATCCCAAGCATCCATAGTGGTTAGCGTGAAGGGGGAGATGCCCGATCATCCGATCCCATAATGAGTATATTTACTCCGAAATCTAATAAATATTGTCCTATTCTACTCCACCGAAGTTTCTCATATATTTAGATTTTTTTCTTCCTATTTCACATCTAAAGTTAAATTTTAAGAATTCTGTGTAAAATCGGCACTGCACTGTCGATCTATATTAGTCGTAAATGACAGTGAATTCAGAAGTTCTCAACAAGTTTTCCATTAAAAAATCACGCACTTATTTATGTTCTACTCAGTATACTATACCGCTGTTTAAAGCGTATATAAATATTTAAGGTTCATTCTGTATACAGGGTATTAGAAGTTTGACTGCCTTAATTTTAACAGTCAATAGAATACATTAAAATAAACAAAAACCTTACATGACATTTTAAACTCAACCATTTCCCAGAAAAAAATTATCAAAATCTCCAACTTAATGTACAAATGTTCGATTATTTAAGGAATATTGACATAACTGCGTGCATAGAATACAATAAAAGACAATCTTTATGTTTAATTCTAAAAAATAATTAGCGTTGTAATAAATTTAAAATTCGATATAATTCATATCGAGCAATGTGACAACGGCACGGCGGTTACCACGAGGTATTAAGCAGTCCAGCAACCAGCAATACGCAATTCAGTTGGTATCTGGAATTCGACCGTGACGCAGTGTTTTTTGCGTACCACTATTTCCTTTTCTTGCGGTGTTTCTCCTTGCTTTTTTAAAATGTTTATTATATGTGAAAATTTTCCAGCGAGTGTGCGAAAATTGGATTCAATGGTGTCGTGCGTACATCGAAAATGGTGGTGGTTATTTTGAGCAGATGTGGTAGTTTGTTTTGTACTTGTGCGTTTAAAAATTACTAATTTTTCCTTTTAGATAAATACCTAAATTATTTTTAACACGTATGATTATTATTTGGACGACGTGAACCTTTACGTACTTTAATTACATATACGTACATATTTTTCAAATTCAAAATTTGATTAAAAGTTAAGATCCTGTTTTAAGAGATTCATAATTACTAAAATTCGAGCTAAAATTTAAGCACAACACTATCTTCGTACTACAAATCAATACATTTTATTTTATTTATTTAAAACCTGGAAAACAATTCTTTTGAAATTTACTAAATGTTTCACAATAATAGTTGTTTACATTTTTGTTATTCAAGGACAAATCTGATCTCGTGCACACGTGGTGTGCATCAGCTGTGTAGGTTAGGTTAAGCGCTGTTGTCACGTTGTGATGAAACTCCCCAATATTAATACTCGCAGTATTAATATGTAATATACAACTTTTTTGTTCATTTATGATTTCTCTATCTCATGCTGAAGTAATGGCAGTCAAACTTCTTACACCGTGAAGATATTGCTCTATAAATTTATGTGAATCTATTATTACTTTTTGAAAGAAAAGAACTGATCTTTTTCTAAAATAATTCAGAAACGGTGCCTTTCCGGATTTATGTTCATATAACTTTTTTGCTTAATTCCTTAATAATTAAGTTGTATTTAAATTACTGAATAATTTAGTTTGACAATTTGGAAGGTCATGAGTTAATATAATAATATTTCGCAATATGTATTTGCAGTAATTAAATATCTTGTAATTTAATCATACTATGAAGCGAAACACGAACAGTATTAAAAAAATTTGGCGTCAATAGTTTATACCTGTATACTTACACTCGTATAACGCATTGCTGTATCTGCCACAATATAATTTACAAGTACTACAGTATTTTTATTTCCGGATATATTGTTTTCATATTAATTTTAATGGCAGAAAGGTAATGAGGCAACTACGGAAAAGAAACAAGCCTAACAAGACAATTACTCTAAAGTTTAAGAGGAAATTTCAAACTTTGTTAAAAGTTTGTTAAGTTCCCATTCTCCAGGAAGAGAGATATTTTTCTTTTCAGTTAGGAAGATGGTAATTTTTGTTTAAGTTCACCATACAATCAGGTTGAAAATCAGGAAATGAATACTCATTTACTAATTAATTATTATGTAATAAATACTTTTTCTTAATGAGTCACCATTTTGAAATAACTAGATAATACCTTCATTCCTACACTGGTGTTTGATTATATTGACGCCACAGTACGTAATGGCAAATTACATCATACAAGTAAAGTTACATTCATCATGTAATTTTACACTCTTTATATAATTCACCAAAAATGTAAATTTACGTTATCGATATCTGTATATTTATGACACCTAAGTGTAATCTTACTAAGAAACAGTATTTTTAAGAAGAAAAAGAACTAGATTTTGTTATTTTGCAATATTTAAAAAAAATAGTATCTTTTTTACATACTTAAATATTTCTCGAAGACAGATTATTCTCCAAGACAGATTACAACGTACTTAAGTGAAGGGAATAACATTAAATTTTAAGATTTATTAATGTTATAGATGATACATATTTTCTAGAGTAAAATATAAATTTCTGAATTATACCTAAAGATTAATAATATAGAATAATATTTAAACCAATTAAATAAACAACTCTATTAAAATAATAGTGCATTGAAAAACTTGGTAGGATTATGTTCGATGCAAAGTAATAAATCATTGCCTGTCAAGGAATCCAGTGTAGTACGGTTCTAAGGGGTTTAGATATTGAATAATTTCTTTATGTATTGTGAAGGGATGAAGGGATCAGTTCACGTCTGGCACCCTGTTCCTACAAAAATTCCGTTACTCTCATAAACTATTTATTTTAAATGTAATTTATTATAAATCCAGTTTGTTTTTTAATTTTCAAATATGTACTACATTTCACCTCCGTAGGCGCCACTGTTTTTTACTTGTTTTTTGGAGACGGTCTCTGATTTACGACCAAGCTCGCCAGGTTAGTATTTGACGTATAACCGACCACTTCGTACACTCGAAGCACCTGGGCGACTGCAGATATTACCAGAACACAATGCGTATGAAGCGAAATTTTAGATTTTACATTCAATTTCATTTTAAATTTGAAATAGTATATCTTACGCTTCCTAAAAATGATGACACGATTTTCCTTTGACAAAAGACCGACAATTTTTTGTTCTACTTTGAATCGAATACAATGTACTATAGCAACATTACATTTTCAAAGTTAGTAAAAATTAAAACTATATACATATACATATACGGCAAACTCTGTAAATAACTTCCCTAATTATTTAAATGACAAAGTACTTATATATTTAATTGTACACACCTTTTTGTTAGTGATGTCTTTATTCTTCAATGTTTAAATTTAATAATGAGTTACCAAACACGTTTTCATATTCTTGAAAACTATATAAAGCTTAAATTAATTAAAATATGTGCTTATCAAAAAATGTATATTAAGTATAACGAAAAAATTCTTCTTGAATTTTCAGGGAAAAGTTTTACTGCTGTTTTTATTTACCTATATGAAGACTTCTGGATGATAATTTTGCTCTAATTCTCGTTCTCGCGTCCAGGTGAATTTTGAGGTTGAATCTTTGAACCATTTAGGAAGCAATGACCACTTATTGAGAACATTAAACTGAAAACAAAATATAGTATAAGTAAAATAATAAGGAAAATAGTTCTAAAATACTATGCTACAGTCTGTGTGTTTGTTTGTTAAGGAAAGTTGATGTTTCGAATAATAATAATTTTAAATAAATATATAACGAGAGATTTATATAATATACAGTCATATACGAGTAATTACTTACCTCAGTATTTATTTATAGTATTATTTTTACACTGTAAAAAACCTTCCCTCAAATTTCACTAAATTTTACTCAATGATGTATCAATTTCTGTCCACACCCGATTGAGTGAAATTTTCACTCTATTAGTATGAGTACAATTGAGTGAAACTATTTCATCAGAAATGAGTGAGTTTTACTCAAATCCGAGTTACTGTTAACTGTCAATTGAGCGACTTTTGACTCTATTCTGAGTATATGAAACCAACTTAGAATCGATTTTTTCTTTAATGTGATTTAAATTTAAGAATTATTGAGTCTTGGTTTTTAATTAACTAAATATTGAGTGCAAACATAAATCACTCATAAATGATTAATTAGGACAGTGTTGAAATTAATTCACTCTCGCCGGGCCTCCTCCTGCCCTTGGCTGAGACCCGTCAGCTGAGACTCACCGTCGCCGGCTAAGGCCTGTTCTTCTGGCGATCACGCTTTTCTGGAGCATTTAACGGGCCCCTATCAACTGTGGTCGAGATTACAGAAGCAATATGTAAGTGGTGCCATCTTTACGGCGCCATTCAAATGACTTGAAATTAATATACATTTGAACTCACTCAGTAATGAGGATATTTACTCTGATTTAGGTACAAGTGCACCAAATACAAGTTTACGTGAATAATTTATTTAAGCAGTACCTATATGTGAGTGACAGTACTCAGTTTTAGTTTAAATATAATCACAAATGAGTAAAATGTTCAAAATGTCCAATATTGAGTGAAAATGTACTCAATAATTTCCTCCGAACTGTGAATATAGTTAAAACATTGTTCTGTATTATTACTCCACAAATGAATCTAAACATGCCTACTGAACAATTAGCACAGTTCTTTTCACACGGGCAGTAACACCACACTGGTGACCACATGATTAATCTGATAGTTTGAGCCAACATTAATTCGTATATTTACAAAGGATTAAGAATAATATATATTAAGATATAAAACGTAAAGAGGGAAGAATACATCACAAAAAGAACATAATATAAATATATACATTCAAACGTGTAATTCTGCACAATGTATTATTGCGCTTTTCAAAAAATGTCGTAAAATGTTGATTTTTTAATTATAAATTTTATTTCCGAAGTGTCAAAAAGATACTTTAGTTAGCTGGAAAGAAAAGAACATTTTTATTCTAGAACAAACGAATCATCTTTGTACGATTGTTACTTATGAATTTAATTGGATGTCATTTTTGACATTATTTAATTTTAACTGACGATAGCGAGAAATAACTACTCTTTTTACATTGCACCATTTTTTTCCATCATCTCTTGCAAAAGTTTGAATAAATTTTCTAGTTTCTTAATACTGTTGAGATTTGAAAATATTTAGTGGTAGAAGTAGGTACAACATAAGGTTGTAATCAGTGGAATCTTTGGAAAACATTTAGTCCTCTAAGGATCATCAGATTGTCAGCAATTATTTCTAGGTACAAAACATTCAAATAAGTGTACATTTTATATTTTTCAAGGGCATATTTTCTAAAAAATCAGCTGGTGGAATAGTAACTATCAAGACACCGATAAATATGTTTTTTATTGAAAAAATTATCACATTCGCTTGCACCGAGTTCTTAATGATATATCCTATGCATTCTACCTATCAAAACAGTTGTACCAACTTTAGTAATTACGAATCCCTGTGCTAAAAGCTTCAACACAATTGATCCTTTAGGTTTATAAGGGTCGGCTTTATCAGGTCGACAGAAAAAGGTCAAACCGACGACAAAAAAAAGTTTTTTCGGGCCATTAAAATGAGAAGAATAGGTTGAAAGTGTTATACAGGATAAACAGCTATTACCCCAAAGAAAAATAAATTTCCCAAAAAAAAAATCCGTGTGGCGGCAGAAAAACAATTTACTTTTCCATTTTCCGATTGGAATCTCGCTACAGTTAAAAAAGTGCTAAGTGTCTTCAAACAAGAACTGTTGAATAAATGTTGTTTTAATAATTAAATTCTAATGCAATGAAAAATTATAAAAATTCCTAAAAAGTGTATTGAATATAAAACAGATATGTTTCAGATGATTCAACAGAAATATCGAACTTGAATAATTTATTTTAAATATCAGCTAACTGCTACTTATTACAAAATAGTTACAGATATATCAAGTCTTGTACTATAAGTATTATGTATATTGTGTATCTAGCAGTAAAAGCAACGCATGTAACAAGCTTTGAGTCCGGGAATGTGCTTTTACTACGAAGTACATAAATCATTTTTTTCTGAAATCGAAAACGACATTAATTAATTAATATGAACTAGGAATTTTTTAATAATGCATCCCTAACATTTCTTCATTACAATATAATTGCTTATGAAATCGTTTCCTTGGCAATCACTGTTTATTTATTATTGTGATAAAAGTCAAATTGGTTTTAATACCGAAAAGTACCTACTAAAATATATTAAAAAGTATTTAAAATGGACAATGGTGATGATGTTCAGATGTCCGGGACACCACCATAATTAGTAGCAGTTGCAAAAAATGTGACTTTAAATTTATTTCTAAACAAATCTAGGAAAAGGTGCTGAGGGTTGCTTTCGGTGTGCAGCAAAATAAAACTCTCTCTCAACGATAAGAATAAAAGTATTTTTATTGAAAACAACTTAGTGAAAAGGAGAAGTGTTGTCGAGGCGAGCGTTCGCTGGAGAATCTTCTCTGTGTGGAGTCGGTCGTAGGTATGCGGTCCTTAGCGCCAATCTGCCGTGGACCTCTTCTGGAACCCTGTTGCGTCCCGCGTCTGTTTTTTTTGTCCTTGCAACTGTTAGACCGGTCCAGGCGGCATCAGGCTGGCGCTATTGACGTAATAATTAGAATGGGTCACTTGCAGACATGTCTACCCACAGTACGAATTCGCTTACAAACGTTCCAAGACTTATTGCTTTGAAAAAAATACGACCTCCCGATCCGAAAATGCTATGATTCCATACTTTTCCGGTTTATCTACAAAGTTGAAGATATCTACGTTATGGTCAAATTACTGCATGTTGAGAGGAACACTTAGTACAAAGGAAGACATTGATATATCAAAATACCTATATGTATTTTCCTGAAACGTCAAGGTGACAGCTATAAACCAAAGAAGTCAAAAGTTTTGTCAAATTGTTACCGAAGCACTAGATAATATACATATTGTTATGATATAACGAAAACCAACTACTCAATACATGAAAATTTCAAAATTATAACGTTGAGAGATAAAATTCTATCAACAAGGATGTGTCACACTAAATATTTATGAAATGAGAAATATAATTTAGCACATAGTATAAGTTGTATACACAAAAATGCAAAGATCGCTACCTGAGAAAGTCCATAAGTCAAAATAAAGTTACAATATAAAATTTTCAATTAAAAAGCTTAATAAAGGCAAGAATATGTACTAGAAAATTAAAATGTATCACCCAGTACAATTCTGTAAAGATTTTCACCAGATAGAAGCACTGGTTTAGGGAAATTTAAATAAACAAGATTTTGACGGCTAGAATTCTCGGAGAACAAATTAACATTACACTTATAAATAGAAACCTTGTATTTAAATAAAACTATAAGTAAAGTTTAGCATACCTTTCATTGATATTTATGAGTGGAATCAAAATTAAAGTTCTGTATATGACTCTGATAGCGATTTTCGAAATGTCAAACCCTTGACGTGATATTATGTAAAAATTTATTGTGTAAATGAAACTTTTCATGTGTAAAATGACTTGTACTGTGTTCAAAAGACTTTCTGTGCATCCAAGACTGTATTTGCATCCTGATATACATTCCATATAGTGTAAAAAGAGTACTGAATGTCAAAGAACGGTGTACCTAAAATAATTTCATTATTAGACGATTTGTATATCATATAACTGTATAAAATAGTGAAAGTAATGTTAAATAAGTGTTAAGAAACAAGACTAGTGGCATGGAATTAAGTTTAACAACGTAATTTGCACAAATTTTGATAAAATAGCGAAAATCTATAATAACCTCAAATATAATCTTAGTATAAAGAATTAAGTATCGAAATTTTCAGCAAAATGTGTAGAAATCAAATACATCAGTGTCGTGTTGTATAGTACAAGCATAAAGGCACAATTTCAAAGTAAAAATTTCATGAAATTTCAAATTTATATCTCCATGACAACATAGTGTTTTGTCATTCAGTTATAAAAACTATTGTACGGCTTCTAGGTAGCCAGTCTTCCATAATTCATCGAACAGTCCACATCATTAAAATTTCCAGAAAAAAACAAAAGATTGTGCAGTGTAAATAATTATTTAATTCGTTACCTAGTTTCAAGCTAGTGACTGCAAAGTTTTGACAACTGTCAAACGCATCGAAATTGCCACCAGTCATAATTTCTCAATTGTACAAACGTTTACTGGAGTTTATGTAATGGGAATTAGAAATTATTGTAGTCAAATGTGTAAGAAATAAATTTCTGACAAGTATAGTGAAGTGCTACGAAAAAGTGCTCCGATAAACTACCAGTGGAGATATAATTATATGGTAGGAAATTTGGCGTATCCAGATCAGCTGTAGTCCACACGAACCCTGAACGAGGTCACCCCATCTAGCAGACGGATATAGGATCAACTTCGCATCTTCGTGTAATTGTGAGTTGTAGCTACACTAAATTGGCCAATTTAAAAATTCAGATTTAACAATTCTATTTAAAAATTTTAACAATCCNTAACAATAAGAATAACAATAACAATAACAATAACTATAACTATAACTATAAATATAACTATAACTATAACGATAACGATAACAATAACAATAAAAACGAAACAAGATGACTACAAACTAGAAGATAATAGAATAATAACGGGAATGGAAACCATAGAATACTATACATATTTAGGAGTTAAACAAACCACATCCATAAAAAAAAGAATTACAAGAAAAATACAAAACCCCCGAACGTGTTATTTTTTAAAATTTGTTGAATTTTGCAAAACTGACATCGGATCCATGATCAGCGACCCCGAAAACCCCCGGATACCAAATTTGTTACGAATGTTATTTTTTGAAAATTAGTTTGGACATATTTGATCCGCCATCTTGAATTTTGCAAAATTGACCTTGGATCCGTGATCAATGACCTCGAAAACCCCCGTATACTAATTTAGCGCGAATGGGTTATTATTTGAAAATTTAGTCAGGCCATCTTGGATCCGTCATCTTGAATTTTGCAAAATTGACCTTGAATCCGTGATCAGCGACCTCGAAAACCCCTGTATACCAAATTTTGTGCAAATATGTTATTTTTTGAAAATTCGTGATATCTGATCTTAAGTGACCTATTTTTTTGGGGTTAGAAAAAGAACCATCAATTTTGACCGCGGATTCACGTTCGGTGGGGTCTTAACCATATAAATGAACATTTGAATATAGAAAAAAATATTTTTTTTTCCTAGCACTTTTTGGTGAATTTTTGACCCGTTTTTGAGGTTAGAAAATTCTTGTGATGTGATAGCTCAGTTCTGACACCGGATTCATGATTAGGAGGCACAAATATTACGGAGAACATATGTCGCATGAAAAGTACAGATAACTTTTTTTGTGTGTGGCTGTGTAATCGATCGTAAGTTTAAAACAGCAGCTCCCAAGTAAGATTACACATTGGTTTCTCCAATCCCTTGTAACGAGCGTTCAAATAAAAACGTGGTCGAAGTTGGCTCTGACACATTGGACGTAGGGCGTAGCTTATAGCGACCAACTTAACCTCATTTCTCAACGAGCTGTATAGCAGCTGTCAGTTTCAATAACAAAGCGGCGATACAGCGCTTTGACAGATGACGTTTAAGTTCATTTGCTATACGCTACGCCCTACGTCCAAATTTTCAGAACCAACTTGACCACGTTTTTATTTGAACGCTCGTTATA